>NW_026067924.1:9385264-9614593 GCF_014885135.2 Alexandromys fortis | reverse complement strand
AAAAAAAAAAAAAAAAAAAAAAAAAAAAAAAAAACAGTCAGGTCTGTCGCAGCAATGCCCCCACTACGCTGGTACCAACCTGACTTAGTTAGGGTTTGCATTGCTATGAACAGACACCATAACCACAAAGCAAGTTGGGGAGGAAAGGGTTTATTTGACTCATGCTCCCACAACGCTGTTTATCACTGAAGGAAGTCAGGATGGAACTCAAGCAGGGCAGGATCCGGGAGGCAGGAACTGATACAGAGGCCATGGAGGGGTGCTGCTTACTGGCTTGCTTCCTCTGGCTTTATACCAGCATGGATGACAAAACCCTGTCTCAAAAACAAAAACAAAAAAAGCAAGCAAAAACTTAGGTTATAGTTCAGTGTCAAAGTGCACTTGCAGGCCCCATCACTGTGAGAGGAAAAACAAACAAACAATCAGGGAAAAAAAAAAAAAAAAAAAACAAGAAATGCGGTGGGGAAGACATAGTCAAACAAGGCGCTCACAGACAAATGCTGATCTTTTAAATATGTTCCAAATTCTTTATAACAAGTATATAAATGGATTCTTCATAGTTGTAAATGGATAGATGATAGATAGATAGATGATAGATAGAGAGATAGATAGATGATAGCAGATAGATAGATAGATAGATGATAGATAGATAGATAGATGATAGATAGATAGATGATAGATAGAAATATAATTTTCTTCACAGCTCCACTACAACCTTTCTTTCTTAACTTTCTTTTTTATTTATTCCTTGTGTCTTTCACATCATGCATCTCTATCCCATTCATTTCCCCATCCCTTTGTATCTGCCCTCTGCCCTTGTAATCTGTCCCCCTAAATAAAATAAAATGTAAAAGAAAAATATAGAAAAATCAATCTTGTGGAAGCTGTAGTATGCCACAGTGGATCACACAGTAAATCCTTTTATCCGTGTAACTTTACTTGCAAGTGTTCATTGCAGTCATTGGTCTGGTTCAAGGACTCTAGTGTCTGCTATACTATCAATGCTGGGCCCCCACTGGGACTCCTCTTGGTTATGCTGTTGTTGCCCTGCGTCGTGGAGATCTTGCAGCATTAGGTCTGCAGGACTGGTCCCTTCATGTGCTCCAGCAGATGACAGATGTGGTGGATGTTGGGGTGGATCAGCTCATAACCCTGGTTCTGGGCCTGGGTAGTTGCCGGGTTGGCCAGCCCACCAGCTCTCCCTTGGCCTGACCATCAGGATGAGCTCTGCTGTGTTGCCCTGGCTACTTCACCCCCTGCAGCTGTGAGCAAGGGGCAGGGCCAGTTCTGCTTTCACATCCTCAGGGCAGGCTCTCCTGCACCTACCCTATCAGGGCCAGCTCTACTGTGCTACAGGAGTGGGGTAGGGACCACTCTTGAGTGCTGTAGCTGCTGAGGGGCAGGGCCAACACCCCTAGGACCTCAGAGCCAGTTCTCCCATCTGCCTCAGGTGTTGATGACTGCGGGGAGGGGGTCCATCTCTCCCCTACTAATGCCACCACGTGACAGATGAGTAATGGGGACAGCTCTCCCATGCTCGCAGCTTTGGAGCTGGCTTGCCCACACCTCCACCAACATGCATCTCTATGTGATCAAAAAACATCACAACCTTTCTTACATCATCTGCTAAATATACTCTGTCCCTCCAGACAACACAACTATCCAGTCCCACCAGGTGTCCAAGCAGGAGGCTTGGTGACTTTCTCTTTCCAGAATAGAGGTTAGGGTGCTGGCCATAGATTAGGAGTAAATGGCCGAAGGAAATGGCTCGTTCACCCAGGGACTTTCTTCTCCCTTTCCTGGTTTTCTTTACACCTGGCAACTTTTCTGGGTTAGCCTCCAGAAAATCCACCATCTGGGATTCCAAAAACAGTCTCTCCCTCCAAAAATGATCTCCTTAAACTCGAAGACACAAAAAGCACCTAGAAGAGTCTAAAATCTGGTGACTGAGGATATTATTAGTATTAGTGCTAGTGTTCGTATTATTGCTCTGTGTGTCTGTGTATGTTCATGTGTGTGCTTGTGCATAGGTGTGTGTGGGTATGAACGGGCCTATGCAAATGAGTGTGGAGGTTAAAGGCGACTTCTTGGGTATCTGCTTTGTTTGTGTTTATTTATTTTAAGACATGGTTTCTCACTGGCCTAGAGCTAACCAAGTACACGCTGCCTGGTGAGTCCTAGGGATCTACCTGTCTCTGCCCTCCCAGCTCTGGAATTAAAATTGTTTGCCACCAGACCCGGCTTTATTTTCACGTTGGTTTGGGGAACTGAACTCGGGTCCTTAGACTTGCATCTTACTGCCTGAGCCATCCTCACAGTCTATAACATCAGCATGCCAGCCCTCTTCTGAAAGGTGAGAGTCACTTCATGAAGAAGCAGGCCTCATCCCATGATAAACATCAGGAAAGGTCCGATTTTTAACTTACTCTAGAAATAGCAACCTCAAAGTTAAGAGTTTTAAAGACTAGAGTTAACTTATGGCAAAGATACTCAAAAGGTGTCTATTCTGCTTTTCAAATTGAAAGTTCAAAAAACATTAGACAATAACAAAACTGGACTAAATCTGAGCAATGAAAATTCCTCAGATCTGGTCAGGATTGAAGGCTGGATCAATGCCCCCCAGGATCAAAGCTGGGATCCTATTGTAATAAAGAAGCCCGGGGCTTTCTTTGTTTCCTGGAGAATACCTTCCCACACCACGCTATAGTAATTAGGACTTTGTCTCTAGGTTCCAGAATCAGGTCACTTTCTCAAACATCTCTAACTCTGTCTTGCCCTAGATAATCTATTTTTCATCTTTTCCCAATTTTTCTTTAGCCGTTTTCTCTCTTCTCCACCATTTTTAGGCCTGCCTCTCGGCCACTTGCATTCTGCAAAACCCACCACCTAGTAACTGGGTTCAGTTAGCCCAGTAATTTCAGTCGAATGGCTCCCCAAGAAGTCCCCTGTTGGTTGTAGTCCCTGGACATGAAGCACAAACTGGAGCTGGCATCTGGTCAGTCACCCTAGACAGAGACCAGGATTCTTGGATTCAAGCACACCTCCAGCCAGAGGGCCAAAAGGAGGCTGCTCAACCAAGACGAGACAACAAACGGGCTTGGGACTATGTAAACGCCTTTGAAAAGAAGTAGGGGAAGGATATGTAAGGCTACCTGGGCCATAGCCACTAGTGCCATGCCCACACTGGTTTCTGTACCAATGCTTTCATAGTCCTCAGCATCCACAAGATAAACCACCCCTCCAACTAGAAAGACGTGGCCAGAACAGAGAGCCAGCCAAGCACTGTCCTTCTTCAGTGTTTTCACCCAATCCAGGGGAACAAAAGGGCCAGGCTTTGTCTGTTCTTGCAGAGCCCCTTTTCAGCTACCTAACTCCTGGGCCCCAAGCCAGGTCGTCTCTGAGCCCAAGAAACTACTTAACATTTTACCCTGGGACTCCTGGCAGTAGCCCTTTCTTTATACCTGAAGCTTCTCCTTCCTAGTCAAATTATACTGCACATTTACGTGGGGTCCCAGGTCTCCAACCGAAGGCTGTTTTAAGTTTACCTTCCCTTTAGATCCAATATGACTGCTGACAAAGGTTAGTAAGGGAAAGAAACCCAGTCGTTTCCATAATTCTGGGCTACATGTGCTTCATGTCCAGGAAGTATAATCAGCAGGAAGCCTCTTGGGGACCCACTGAACCAGAAGAATTATGGGACTAAGTGAACCCAGTTTCTAGGTATTGAGTCTTGTAGAATGCAACTGGCCTAACACAGAGGAGAAGAGAGAAAACTGTTGGATGGCTCTGCGATCATTGTACTACAAGGCTCTTCACTATCCTGATGCACAAAACAAGATGTCAGTGTTTCCAATGGGAGACTATCCCAGTCTACTAAATAAATCATTGTTTTAGGGATTAAATTTTTTTCTTTCTAGATTAGTGTTTAGGAACTGGGAGTGAGGTGGGCTACCCTACCTGGCAACCACCAGTGATCCCAGACTTGGAATCTCCTCATGACCTTTCTGAGTCTCAACCCTCCTAGATATATCTCCTCCACTGAAACAGGAATGAGTCCTCCTGTCCTGCCCTGCCTACCCCCAGAGTTCAAACAAGGACAACCTTCATTAAGAACGTCTTTTATCCCTGGCCAAAGCAATGCCTTGCCTCCTTGTTGGGCTAATTCCTCTTCCCACTTCTCACTTCTTTGGCCAGGACCTGAGAACCATCCGTTCTCAGGTTAGAGCTAAGGCAAAACTCTCGAAGGTAGCTCCTTTCCGGGATTGGAGGGAGCCATTCCCCTCCACCAACACACACAGTTTTAGCTGCACACCAGATAGTAAACAGTAATGTAATCCATAAGATAAAATATCAGATTCCTCCCTGGCTGTCATCCCCACTGCATTGTGAATGCCTTTACAGCTTCTTGACTGAAGATGAGAGAAGCTAGTGCATGTTTTCCACACAAATGGTGGAAAGTAATAAAAAAACTTCAAAGATGCGCTCCCACATTGTCGCAGCCTCCAAGCTATTTGCAACAAAAGCAGGAAGAAGGAGGAAGCTGGCAGTAGGCATAGGGTCAGAAGTGCACTCTTCCCGGTCCAAGGCCCCCTTTTCTTGGAGTATTGACACCGAGTTGGCGCAGGTCCGGAGAGTCCCGGGGATAGAAAGGGCCTCCTTTCCTGCTTTCCTGTCCGACACCAGTGCCACTGAAGCCAAGGCAAATCCTAGAGGATAGTTGAAGACAAATGGCGGTAAACATTCTTTGCTCTTGGCTGAGGCCCCAAAGAACACACGCCCTCCTGTGATTCTTGTTGATTGCCAACCCCAGGAACTGTAAGGCTGTGGGCTCTGTAAAAGGACTCAAGTGCAGGCAGAGCCTGGCACCCTTCTCACAACGCAGTCTTTCCCGTCTTTCCCGCAGAAGAATGGGGCGTTGCCTCTCTCCCCAGAGCCTCCAGCCAGGTATGACAAAATAAAAGTGAAAGTCGGAGGCTGGCTAAGGAGCAAGAGGCACGATCAACCAAAAAGGCTCATAATTTCAAGCCCAGGGTTTGTTCATTGTTACAAGGGGGAAAGTTAGCCATGGAAAGGAATCATAAGAAGGGCACGAGGCTCCAAGAGGTCAATGCAAAGGTTGTTCAGTGAGGTTTCTGCAGTTAGACAATTCAGCCATCACCAGAGGGGTTTGCTTTCTTAAGAACACCCCTTTGGGGTTTTGGTGGCTCTTGAAAAAAAAAAAAAAAAAAAAAAAAAAAAAAAAAAAAAAAAAAAAAAAAACCGCACGCCACACGCAGCTCAGGATGGCGGCCAGACCTAGGCAAAGTCCCAGTCCCTCAACCCGGCCGTTTTAGGAATCCCCATGGGAGTACCAAAATGTGTCAGCTCTACGGGGTAGAGTAGCACGATCTCTCAGTGAATCCCCAAGGAGCAGAAACCCCCAGGGTGGCCGCTGGGGGCCAGGAGCTCCTACCTGCGCGGCGGGACGGGCGGGGCGGCCGCACAGGCGCACACCCCAGCCGCGCGCTCGCTCCCTATTGGTGAGACCAGGAGGGCGGGGCCGGCCAGACCCAAAACAAACAACCTGCGCCCCGAGAGACTCAGTGGCCGCGCCGCCGCGTGGCCTCGGCCTGGTGAGCGTCCGGGGGAGCGGCGGCCACCTTGTTCCCCCACCCCCTGACCGTGGGCGCCCAGGCCACGCCCCCGCCGAGCCGCCGCAGGGTTATATTGGGCCGGACCGAAGGTGGAGGCGAGATTCTGCTGCGGCCGGCCAGCGCGGACATGCTGCCCGGGACGCTGGCGGTGGCACGGCGGCTGCGGACGCGGTGGCCTCGAAGACTGGGTTCCATGGGCTCTCGAGGCTAAAGAAGTCTTATCCTCAAGAGTAGCGGGTACGCCATCGGACGTCAGCTCGGTGCCTGGAGGACGCCTGCCTGAGATCTGGACGTCCAACGAAGAAATCCTTCTGGACGCCTGGACGGATAGCAGATGCGCCGGTTTCTTCCTCCCAGAACGGAATCCCGAGGTTGCCCTGGCACCCGCTCCGCCGGGTGGCCCCTCATCCCTCGCTTTCTTTCCGCCTAAAATCTCTAAACCTCGGAGTAAGGACAGTACTGCACCAACTTCTGCTTCTCCTACCCTCAATACATCCAGTACTCACAACCCTTCCAAAAAATAACATTCCAGCGGAAAAGGACTTTCCTACGGAAAAGTGCCGCTCTCAGAAAGAGGCAGGAGCGGTACCTCCGGCCCGCGAGATCACCACCCCGCGTGCCACTCGCTTCCTACGACCTCGCAGGAAAGGGGTACAGCGCCGGACGGAGAAGCACCAGCGCCGGCATGAAATTGGAGGTGTTCGCCCCACGCGCCGCCCACGGGGACAAGACGGGCAGTGATCTGGAGGGGGCCGGCAGCAGCGACGCGCCATCTCCGCTGTCTGCGGCTGGCGACGACTCGTTAGGCTCTGACGGGGACTGCGCGGCCAACAGCCCAGCGGCGGACGGCGGTGCGGGGAATCTGGAGGGCGGTGGCGGCGAGAGGAGCTCGGGTGGCGGGCCCAGCTCCCAGGACGGTTCCGAGGTGGCCGACTGCAGAGCGCAGGCCTCCGCGACAGGGCCGTGCGCGGGCAGCGTGGGCAGCGGCGAGGGCGCGCGCAGCAAGCCCTACACGCGGCGACCCAAGCCCCCGTACTCCTACATCGCGCTCATCGCTATGGCCATCCGCGACTCCGCGGGCGGACGCCTGACACTGGCCGAGATCAACGAGTACCTCATGGGCAAGTTCCCCTTTTTCCGGGGCAGCTACACCGGCTGGCGCAACTCCGTGCGCCACAACCTCTCTCTCAATGACTGCTTCGTCAAGGTGCTGCGCGACCCCTCGCGGCCCTGGGGCAAGGACAACTACTGGATGCTCAACCCCAACAGCGAATACACCTTCGCTGACGGGGTCTTCCGCCGCCGCCGCAAGCGCCTCAGCCACCGAACGACAGTCCCCGCGTCGGGGCTGCGACCCGAGGAAGCCCCACCCGGACCCGCCGGGACCCCGCAGCCCGCGCCTGCCGCCGGGTCCTCCCCGATCGCGCGCTCGCCTGCTCGCCAGGAGGAGCGCTCCAGCCCGGCGAGCAAGTTCTCCAGCTCCTTCGCCATCGACAGTATCCTCAGCAAGCCGTTCCGCAGCCGCCGCGACGGCGACGCGGCTCTAGGGGTACAGCTGCCCTGGGGAGCGGCTCCCTGCCCACCGCTGCGCGCCTACCCCGCGCTCCTTCCCGCGGCGCCGGGCGGCTCCCTGCTGCCTCTCTGTGCCTACGGCGCGGGCGAGCCCACGCAGCTGGCGTCGCGCGGAGCCGAGGTGCAGCCCGCAGCGCCCCTGCTGCTGGCACCCCTGTCCCCCGCCGCCACCGCAACCAAGCCATTCCGAGGTCCCGAGACAGGCGGCGCGGCGCACCTGTACTGCCCCCTACGGCTGCCCGCGACCCTGCAGGCGGCTTCGGCCTGCGGTCCGGGCCCGCACCTGTCCTACCCGGTGGAGACGCTGCTAGCTTGAAATGAGCTCTGAGCTCAGCAGAGGGCCTGGGGTAGGATCGGGGACTCCATTTGTTGAGGAGGTTGCTATGCAGGCTCCAAGGCTGTGCACCTTCCACTTTCCAGAGGAATAGAGTTGTTTGTTTTGTTTTTGTTTTTAAATCTCCTTCAGACGTGCCTTAAAGTTAAGCATTTTGACCCAAGTGTTTTAACTTAGTCCGGAATAGTTTCCTTTGTCTTTTGTAAGGAGGATCAAAGCCGTTCTTTTCTATTTTTTTGGCCAAGCCTGTCCTTTCCTGCATAAAAGCTTTCCTCTCCCTCCTACTCCTACTATTTTTGTTGCACCTTCCACTGATTTATCTTTCCCACCCTCAAAAAAAGAAAAAAAGTACATCAGGGAACCACTCCATGGGATAAATGATATGACTACTGTTTGGGGTTTGGGGGCCCCGTTGGGTGTGCGCATGCGGTGTTCACAGGCGTGACTGAATGTGAGAGAGCTGTCAGTCTTCGGACATTTTCTCTGCTACCAACCAATGCTTCACTGTGCCAAAAAAAAAGGGGGAAATGTTGTTGGGTTTTGTAATTAAATTATTTATATATTTTTGGAACCTGAATTGAAATGTTGCAGGCAACGGCTACAGCTTTATTAGTGGTTACCTAACTGTGGTCTTCTTGGGCCAAGCAATTTCTTTAAAGGAGAAGTTAACATTATGTTTGTGGGGTGCCAGGGCCACCACCACATGAAACCAAGTGTGATTTTTATTTTAATATTATTTGTGTCTGTGTATATATTCATGTATAAATTTTATGAAGCCCAGGCATACTGCTTGTTTTTTTAATAAAATTTACAATTGATCTACAAAACACTTTGTGGTGATAGATTGGGGTAGAGATTTTTACCACAAGTTCCCCCCCCAAAAAAAAATGGGTTCAGAGTTGAGTCTCAGAAAACTTCATACTGGGATCAAAATATTTGTGGTTTTATTTTCAGATATTGCTTTACAATATCCAGGATAGGCCTTCCATCAATAGGGTTCCCTAGATCAAAGACATGCAGGTGTTAGCACAAGGCATAGATCTGCCTGTCTCGCTCCCCTAAGACTCTTTAAGCAGGCCTGTTGAACTATGCAATGAGCTTATAGTCAGGTGAACATTTTCAAGTCAGTTGACTGAAGCTTGAAACTGGATCTTGGCATAGAATTAATTCAAACCACCAAAATTGTCTTCAGGCAATTTTCAGGGCAACTTGAATGTCAGTGTTTTTTTTTTTTATCAAAACAAAACTACCTCTTAGTGAACTAAAACATTTGCCTGGGTGTGAACACGTAGGTGTGGACATTGATTTCTTGGTAAGCTCAAAAGCAACAGGTCCCTAATAGTTTGCGCACTCTGGAATTCTAAAGAACCGTGCAAGGGGTGAGAAATCCAGAGAGAAGAAACTTGGGCTTCCTTGCCATCCCTTCCATTCTTGGGTAAATAAGGCCTGTCTTAATCCCTGACTGTAAGATGACCTGGAATTTAAACATTTCAAGGTGAAGAAAGCAATGAGCCTGTTGGAGGGTGCTCCTTCTTGGCACGGGCATAGAAGAAAGATCGTGCCTACGTCTAGCTGACGAACGAGCCTTCACTGATTGAGGCTCTAGCTACTCGGTAATCGCAGCAGTGATACTAACAGGATTTAGTTGTTGCCAGAGGTAGGCCCTTGCACCAGCAAGGCTGATAATGAGATGAGAAGAGAAAGCTGAGGCAGATCAACACACGAGGAAAGGGAGGGCAGGTTCCGTTCGTTCACAGCAATTGTGTTCGGCACTGCTCCCAGACGGTCCTCCATGAGTTTGAGATCAGGGGAGGCTGCTTTGCAGTCACCTGACTTCTACCCACCTTCTCTCCGGTTAGGCACCCTACCTGTGCAGTGTACTGCTCTGTGACAAAAGCTGATTTGATGATCCTGTCCCCATTGGTACTTAAACTCTTTTTTTTCTTCAGATGGTATGTCTTTTGCCACTTAGTAAAATCGCTGTTTATGTCAGAGAATACAAAGATCAATTTCAAAGAGACAGGGAAAGGTTGTATTTTTTAAGTCACAACCGTTTCTCCTACCCTCAAAAGAAAACAATCCCTCCAAATACACCATGAGTCAACACACTGCGGTCCCTCCTAAGCCTTTGTCCCTAGGGACTGAAGGGTTTTCAAAGGAATTGTCAAAGTCCTGATTGTGGCTAGGTTGGGCTTTTCATGGTCAGGTCAGTTCCATATCCCCTGCCACGACTCAAAGGAGAAGGCCCCAGAATGTGATTTTTGGGGTGCTGAGCTGTCAGGGCCAACAGAACAGCTTCCCTGCAGGGGTAGGGTGGGGCACCGTGCAAACACTTTCATTTCAGGCCACACTACAGCTTTGCAAGACAGAGAGACAGACCTTCTGAGCTGAAGCTTGGTCACTTTGCTGGTAGGATCAGCTGCAAGCTCAGCAGCTTCAAACCCTCTCTGCCAGCATGGAGGAGATCACAGGGCTTGGAGTTTCCCAAGTAGGACCAAGGACATAGCACATAGTAGCTCTCAGTCCTCTGTCTGTCCCCTCCCACAATCACCCTCCACCACCATCACTCCTGTTGCCCCGAGCCCTGCCTGCTGCTGGGCCACGGCCATGAATACAAACACCAGCTAGTCGGGCACCGGTGCTGACCCACTGGAGCTGACCCTGGGCAGACAGAGCAGGACTAAAAAGGGTGGGTGTCAGGTTTGGTTGAGGAAATGGCTTTTGAAGGCTGCCAAGCCTGTCGAGATGTAGGACTGGCTGCTGGTAAAGGCTCAAATGAGTTTTCAAAGAACTCTCCTAGTTCCTGTCACCCCCAGACAGCTCAATTCCCAACCTCCTCGAAAATTCCAGGCAGGTGAAAGATTGAGTCGTGGTGGAGGGGAAGACCCATGTCTACTCAGTCTTCCTACCTTGGCTGACAGCCAGGGACCAAGCCTGTAGAGGCACAGAGGTCTCTGGAAAATGACATCTCCTTCCAGTCAGCCGAATTCAGTCTTCAGATCCCTTGCACAGTACTGTTCTGGTCAGTCAGAAGGTGATGAGCTTGACCAATGTTAGGCCAAGAGTGCCCAGTGTTTAGGAGTTTCTGTGGCCTAAGTGAGCTGGGCGGTGGGGGTGGGGGATTTCCACTATTGTGGAATGGTTCACTCCAAAGCCCCCAGCTTCTGGATAAAGAGCACACCTTCCTTCTAAAACTGAGTCAGTTCTTGACACCCCCCCCCACACACACACACTCCTATCCAATCTTCTCCACAAAAACCAAGTGCCCCACCAGCAAATAAAGATTCTACTAGAAGCTCAACAAAGCTCTCTAGGGTTAGCCTTGCTGGCTTGTGAGCATCAACAAGCAAAATTGACTGTATCTACTCTCACTCACTCTGAAGTTTCACGAATTACATTTTTCTGCCTCTGGGTATGTATATCGACATAGAAAACAAATCCACAGACTGTCGAATAGACTCATTTTTGAATCTAAGAAAGAACACTCCTTTATTTATAGAAACACAGTGGCCTGTGGGCTGGCTATCTAAGAATTCCACTCTGACTGACAGACTTGGAGATTGCAAATCCCGAGTTAGAATTCCTTTTACGATGATCCAGAGATTTCAGACCCAAACACACTTTGGTCTGAATTTAGCTGAACGACTGAAATTGCCTCAGTTCACTTCTGCGACCATGACGAGTGGATTTCCCAACTGGCAAGTGGTTCTCTCATCGCCACAAACTTACTCTCTGCTCCTTCCACCCATACTGTCCTTTTTATCCCCCACACAGTGTCCGCTGGCATCTTAGACCAGCCCTTCACTCCACTGTGCACGCTAGAGCCAGCACTGATTTTTACTCCCTTCTCTTGAGTCCCATGGGTACATTCCTGCAGACTGCAACAAGCAGGATTCTGCTTGAAAAGAGGGCCTTCAAGGACCTGCCTGTGACCCAGAAGTCCCTCCTCTCTTGGGACAAGCAGCAGAGTAGATGTGCCTTCCCCACAGTCATCCCATACAACATATCAAGCCAAAAGCAAACAAAAAACAAACTCTGTTGTACATTAAAAAGAAAGTAAAATGTCTTTCATTTTGTCCAATTTTTAACTTTAAAAAAAAAGCTAACTCAATATATTTACATTCACAGTATGGGGAGGGGATGTCCACTGTCACCCAATGTAAAAGGATTTTTGCTTCTCTCTGTTACTATTTTATTATAATTCTTTTGACCACAAAAGCTGAGCTTTGCCTCGGTTCTAGAAATTAGACTCGAAAGAGTCTTTCTGTAAATATTTCGTGCTTTCCAACACCACAATATTCCTCTCTTAAGTAACAGACTTTATAGTCCCCTAATGAGACCATTAAACTTTTGTTATGCTTTAACAACATAATTTGTTAATTCTTAATGTTGTCAACAAATGGCCCTAATAAGTATCTTCCAAGAAGACCGTGATCAAAACCATAGAGCTGTAACTCGCCCCAGATTTGAGATCTCTTTCAACTTGGCAAGGATTCCGGGGTCACGAAGCACTGGGGACTCTACAGCTCTCGCCCCCCGTATCTTTTCAGCATTATTGAGATGGGCGAGTGATTAGAAGCAAATGTCATTCCTGTCATTGGTCAACTTCTGCACAGACTGGAAAAAGAATGGCATCAGCCTTTGCTTTGGGGGACCTACAGCGAAACATAAGCATCCACATGGACCGTGCTTCCCTTGCCTCTTCTAGACCTCTCTGTGGCTCAGGAACTTTCACTCTGAGAGCATGCTGCAACCGAGCCCTTTTATCACTTCTACCCTGTGCTCCAGCTAATGTGCAGATTCAGTGTCCCTGCACGCATTTGTTACTTCTGATAGCCAATGTCTAATGACTGGGGGAAAGGTGGGAAGATTTTACAATCTATTAATGTTCAAGTCTCTCTCTCTCTCTCTCTCTCTCTCTCTCTCTCTCTCTCTCTCTCTCTCTCTCTCTCACACACNCTCTCTCTCTCTCTCTCTCTCTCTCTCTCTCTCTCTCTCTCTCTGTCTCTCTCTCACACACACACACACACACACACACACACACACACACACACCATGCAAAACCCACCCAAGGAGATCAAAACAAAAATGCTAAGGATGCTCCATCTGAACTTCAGTTGGGTCACCCTAGGGAAGCATTCATCCCTGTGGCCTTCAGTAGAACCACAGCTGGGAGAGTCATGTCTTACACGCTTCTCACCATTGGCCTCCATGAAAACTCCCACACAGTGTCAAAGATGATAGGCAGGTATTTCTTTCTTTCCCCTACATTCAGTTGACTTGGGGTCAAGTGCATATTTCGGTGCAGCAGTGTTTCAGAGTATGGCAGCATTGCAAGGCATAGTTAGAGTTCTCCCAGATAATAGGGAATCTATAGTGACTGTTAACATAAAGAACACTTCCATCTTGTCATTCAGACTTGGTACATGTGTATTTACAGTAATATTTCCTCCCAATGCATTCATTCCTGAAGATCCTAACTTCCCACTGAAGCCTCAGTTTGGAGAGACAGGTATGAAGCACTGGCATGCTACTTTCAGGGGGCAAGAGGCAGAAGCTAAGAGACTTTGGGGCTGTTTCCAACAGACTTCGTCATAAGCAAGGCTTTTAGGACTCAGACAACTGAGTTGAGAGATCAAGTCGGTCCTTCCTTTGTTCAAGAGGCAATTTTCAGGACTAAAGAAATGACACACCTTAAGACTACAGATAGCACAAGCACTCAGAAGCCTGAGGATGGAAATACATATGTCCACAGGTCTGTATAGATGCAACTTAAAAAAAATGTACTAGTCATTAATTGTGAGAAACTTTAGGGAAGATAAATCTGGGAACTTGAGAAAAGTCCTAAGACCAGCCCAACTAATAATCCATATTTAGACTTAGGAAAATATATCCAAAGTTACACAATTGTCCCTACAGAGTGAACTACTCTGGGGGTACCGCTATTTTTCTGGGGGAGCCTGCATTTCCCTTCGGCATCCTCTGGACCTAGAATCTTGGTTTGCTCTTCATGGTGTAGATATCGGACAGCTACCTCCAAAGCTGAATGTTGCCCCCTGCCCACAGGATGCCAGTCAGTGACCAGCAGGACTCAAAGGTCAAACACGAGTGGTGTCTCAATCTGCTCCTCTGTCATCACCGGGCACAGTGCCAGAAAACCGGGATGCTTTGGGGGCTTTTAGCCTCTTAGGAAACATCCTTATCCCAGTAGTCTCCACAGACATTTCAGTGCCCCAGTTGAAGGACTACAAATCCCAGAAATCAGCAGGAGTAGGAAGCCCAAATGGAGCTCAATGGCACAGAGCACCTTGGCAGCTAAGAATTCTGTTCGGGGTGCTCGGTGACACAGAAGGGTCTCCAGGGCGTTGAAAGGTGACATCTGTACACTCCACATCCTTGATACCCCGAAAAAGGCCAAATCGAATCCACAACTGCCAGGAGCTAGGATGAGGGAACTCTCAGGTAGTAGAGCTGCTCTCCATGTTGACTGCAATGGTTGTTCTGTTACTACACACCCTGCTGACACTGAGGTCACTTAAGTAACACAAGTGAGGGTGCAAATTATGCCTCAATCACTCTGACTTCTGGGAATGATGATGCTTCCTTGGTGCCTAAACCAGCCATGTTCCTTACTAACAGTTAAATTAAAGGAGATAACCCCTCCTTTGTGGAACTCAGTTAACTGGGTCATTTTAGGGGGTACTCTCCCATACCCCTGAAGTTAGACATGGCTCCTCACAGCCTTTCCCAACTTGGGCAAAGCCTATTACTCCTCAGTACATGGGTAAGAAGCACAGATGGGACACACACTCTTCTTCAATGGTGTGTGGGCTGAGAAAAGATGGACACAGGAGCAGAGCTGAGAAAAGACTGTCCAAATGGGAAGACGCACTGCTTCTACAGACAGGTTCCTTTAAAACAAACAAACAAAATGGCTTCAGGGATCCTTCCCACTTCCAAATGCAGATCAAAAGCCCAGAACCCTGAAAGTAAGGAAAAGAAGGACCTGAGCATGAACTACCTGGGCTCTATGGCACCCCACATATGATTAAACAGCCTTATCCATTCCTGCTTTTAGAAGGGAGCCCCCCTATGAAAGGCATCATGCAGATGCGCCTTCCTCAGATTCCTGACCCTACGTGAACTCCAGTTCTGTAACCACAGGAGTCAGAATGCTGCAGCAATGTTGAGCAAGCATAACACTTTTGACCCCTCAAAGAAGTTACACCTAGCTAGCAATCTGAAACAGAATAATTACTAGTTGTCCTATTTATTAGATGAACCCTTTTGAGTAATAGCCTCGGGGGACATTTATAAACGCAATAAAAGGCCTCATCACAGTCAAATGCACACGGAAGTGGCTCATTCGAGGTTTTGGCTGAAGCAAACCCATGAGCCCGAGAATGTTTCTGTAGATGTGCGGAGGGCCTTGTTCCTGCTCCCTTCCTGGGCCCAGCCTCAGCATCTGCTTCAGAAACCCCGGTTCAACTTAGGAGTTCGAATCACCTGCCAACTTGGGCCCCCTATAAAATCTATGAGCCCCTGTTTTCCAAAATGTAACCCAGCATGCCGCCTTCTGGAAGAAAAGTGGGGTCTGCTGACACTGGCTTCCCTCTCAAGCTATGTCCTTGAACAAAGCTGAAATACCTGAGCTCAGATCCAGGCCCCAGCAGCCTATCTTGCCCAGTGAGTCACAGGAAATGAAAACCACTGTATCTTTAGTCAGTGTTGATTCAGTAGAATCCAGAGCCAGCCCCCAGCAGGGCCCATGGCAAGTTGTTAGCACTGTGAGTCATGAAAGAGAGCCAAAAACACTACCAAAGCCCTTTCGTACACTATCCTATTGGCCTCGCCAATCCAGCTCCACCCCAACCCCTCCCACAGGAACCAGTTTGCTATTACAACCTAAAATGAGCAGAAATTCTACTTAAAGGGGGGTGGGCAGTGAGGGTGAATGACACTGGCAGCCCCCATTCCATTAAAACATGACTTCCCCTTCACCCCTTTGCTAATGACAAAGCCCAGGAGGACTGATGTGCTGGCCCGCGAGGATTCTTTTTCTTTTGTCCCGAACATACTACCCTACAAAGAAACCACAGTTTTCAGAGGTCATCATCATCTTGCTGGCAAGGCTAGGCTTTGTCTTATATCCTTCACTGCTGGGCTTGAATGAAATTCCTTCTAGGAATTAAAAATTAGTAGAATTCACAAAATCAGTATGTCACAATCTGCCACACATAAATTACGATGGGTCCCCTCCCAGTGACCATTAGTCCCTATGAATAATACTCGAGGGTGTAACTGGAACCAATATGCCTCGAAACTCCTTGGGCAGATTATCTTGCTCTTGTCCACAGTTTTCCCAAGAAAGAAAGCAAATGTGGAGGCGGTAGGACAATCTAGTCTAGATCCAGACGCCACAACGATGATGTGGCTGCCACAGGGTCCAGATCAACAACGCTGCCATCAGGAAGCCTCTCAAACCCAGTTCCTGTATCAGCCACTGCTCTGGCTCCTCAGTCCCTCCCGTCCCTTTCTTTTTGTTTTTTGGGAGGACGAAGCCACAGCCATGCTATCGCCTAGCATGCCCAGTAGCAGGAGACTGGATTTAGCTGTAAGTCGGAAGCAGTATAAAGGACAAGGGGACTGGTGCACTCAAACATACCAGCCCCCAATCTCTGTTCTGCCAGGCTCAGGAAACACAGCAGTTTGAAAAAAAAATGCTACCCTGGAATGGTCTGCTAGAGACACCCGTGCCTCTGGACCTCCAGATAGCATGACCATACTTTCCTAGGAACCAGGAAACCCACCCCTGGACCTGTGGGGTCGACAACGAGAACATATCACCTCTCCCCATTCTCCTTCCATTCCTAAAAAAAATGATTTGAGTCACCAGTGCATCTCCCCTGGGGATAAAGGTGACTTTCTTGATCAGCAAATAGTTGGCAGTCAAGCATGTGGTTCTCTGGGATTGGGTGCAGGAGTAGGGTGGCTAGGGCTGAGTGCTACAAGCAAAGTCATACACCCAAGCTTCCCGGCTATGGAGCTGGAGGCCAGGGGAGGCCAGCATAGGGAAGGGCTAAGGTGGCCAGCTTTCTGACCAGGAATACAAATGGAATACAGAGCCAGACTACACCCTGGGTTGCTGAAGAACTCCCTGGCAGACAGATCTGTCTTCCCAGCCCCTCACTCAGTGAAGGTGCCTTCAAAAGCAACCACTCAGAAAAGAAGCATAGCACCAATTAATTTAACTGACACAAGTTACAGGAAGGGAAGCAAGTCTGGAGTAGCAGGGCCAGGGTGGCTGCCAAGTCAGAGGTCACTAAGAATTCGTACTTCCAGAGCTGATGGCCACAAGGACACTCAAGATTGTGTAGGATGCTTGTCTTACAACAAGCCCTCGGGGTCACTAGGGGACAGGAGGACCTGATCCCTTGGCAATTCTGAGCTGCCATGCACTAGGCATGGCGGCTCCTCTTAGTGTCTTCACGAATAACCCAGAGCAGACAAAGCAGCTGACAGCAAGCAATAGACCTTCAGTCTTCCCTACTTTGTCCCATTAACACAAGACATGTCCTCTGAGTGAAGACTGAGCATCCCTGCTGGGCACACTGACTTGGAATATGGTCTCGATTTGTAGCATCTGCCGATGCTCATGGTGCAAATGTTCCTATGGTGGCCACTGTCAGAACACCAACAGGGGATACCCACTCCTGAGCATTTGACAGCTAAACACTGGCAGCGTTCTTTCTGCATGTTTAATATCTAGACACCCTGAACGCATCATTCCTGAACAGCTGTGGCTACACTGAGAGCTGGCAGGAACCTACTGCAGCTTGCCATGGATATGGATAGGGGTTGCAGTGCTACCCTTAACGTTCAGGTCCTGAGTTAGAGGCCTGACCCTCATCCTTTGCTGTCATCTGGAGGTCGATGTCTCTGAAATCAGACCACTGCAAACTGAATCCAAGCTCTACCTTGTAATACTTGTTATAAACTTACATTAATTCTGTCACCTCTCTATGCCTATTTACTCCCTGTTAATGGCCTTACCGTGTTCTTGTAAAAGTTGCTATATGCGAGGCGGAGAAAGCTGAGTCTAGCACACAGTGGGCACTGCTTATGGCCAGCTGTGAGGAACAGCTGGGGAACTAGGACTTCAGGAGGCATGGATGCTCCTGGCTGTCCGGGAGGTTCTGCATTCCTGCAGCTGGTTCATTCCAGAAATCATTCTGGAAGACAGAGAGAGAGACTGATAGCTTCCTTTGCGAGACAGACCTTTTGACGCCACAATAAATGAAACAGATCTATTAAACCTGGGATCATGGAGGGAAGACCTTGGTGCTTGGGAATTGGTGCCATGAAAAGCTAAGGACAAAGGTTAGCTTGTCATATACATATTAGAGTTAATGGGGTGATGACTTGATATATTGTATGTATTATAAGATTATCAAATTGAACTAATGAAGATTTATGCCAGGCGGTGGTGGTGCACGCCTTTAATCCCAGCACTTGGGAGGCAGAGGCAGGAGGATCGCTGTGAGTTCGAGGTCAGCCTGGTCTACAAGAGCTAGTTCCAGGACAGACTCTAAAGCTACAGAAAAATCCTGTCTCGAAAAACCAAAATTAATTAAATAAATAAATTATATATATATATATATATATTTCTGGGGCTGGTCAGGTACTTAGTACTTTTGATAGCAGTGATTCTAACAGTCATGCAATGATATATCATCGCGGATTTAATTTGCATTTCTCTGTTCAGTAGTGACCACTTTATCACATACCTATTGCTCATTTGTATGTATTTTAATGGGAAACAGCTATTCCAATGTTTTGCCCATTTTTAAGACCAGGTTATTTGTGTTCTTGCTGTTTAGTTGTTAGAGTTCTGTGTACATTTTAATAACGGAGGTCATATATTTCTTTTGTATCTATGGTTTTGTCATGCATTTGCAATAAAATAAAGACATTCAATTGAATTCTCCAAACAGGAAAGCCAAAGTTAGCATAAAGTTCTTCTCTGGCCCTTACCTCAGCTGTAAACCTTTATAAGCACCTTACCATGTTCCAGGCATTTAGCACAGAAGCTAAGGTATGGGTGTAGCATGGCTCCGGCCCCGAGGCTCTCACCATAAACAGGCAAGCATGGTACGGCAGCAACAGGGAGCTGAGAGAAGATACAAGGTGTGCGACCGAGAGACACATGCCCCTCATGGCGCCAGGCATTCTGGAAGCCTTGTATTCATGCTGACACCAGAACCACGACTAAGCTGAGCTGAGAGCAGAAAGAAACTCTTCGAGTGGAGGTAACAGTGTGAACCTCCATGGAGCCAGAAGAGCACACACAGGCAGGGGACCACACATTGTCTACATTCAGAAGCTCTATGGGTTGGGTTCTGTCATGGGAAAGGAGGCAATGGAGAGAGGGGGAGAGGGGGAGGCAAGCTACATTTAGAAGGACCTTTTTATGTACCCTGAAGATAATGCAGTCACCAAAGTGCTTATAACTGGAAACTGACGTTGACCCCACAGGAGTAACACTGGCTGCTCTGTGAATTACAGCGTGAAGGGGAACAGAACCAGAAGCAACCAGGAGAGGCTGTCACATGAGCTAGGTGAGTCAGGACGATCTGAATCAACAGGGCACCATGGGGATAAAAAAGAGGCAGGTTTCAACAAGTGATGGAGGTACATCCCCAGGACTGGGAGATGACTGGACATGGAGGTTATGAGGAGGACACTGAGTGGGCAGAGATTCATGCAATCAAGGCACCGAGCAGTTGACTCTCTATGTGGACACAGGTACGGACAGTTTTTCAGAGCCATCATGTCATGTACAAATAAAAAGGGAGCTGTATGAAATCATAATAATTTTGACTATCAATTACAATACTTTTTAAACCAAGAAGAATACAGCATTTTGAGGAAAGTATGGAATGTCTATGGATGTCATCTGAGTCATCAATACCCTATGCTCAGTGCAAAGGGGGCTTTGGGCACATATGCACATGTGTGTTATGAGATGGGGATTAATATCCTTGCTGAAACTATGAAGACGGTGCTCCTGAGCACTGAACAGAATAGCCAGGCATGCAAGAGTTTAAGACCTTCGTAAAGGATGAGAGTGTAGCACCCTTAGGATCTATTAATAAACAAATAAATAGCAATTGAAGGGAAAGAAGCAAGAGAGGACATTGTGAAACCAAGCAGAAACCACATGATGAGAGAACCAGGGTCTCAGCCAGTAGTTCCTAACCAGGTCCCTATTCTTCATCAGTGAGTTTGATCTGCAGCAAGATCCACAGTGACCTTGGACAAATCACTGCAGAGAAACAAGACAGGAGCAGAACCCAGACAGGGAGCAGTTAAGGGACAGGCTGGGCTGGGGACAGGAGCAGGGAATGGGATGGACCCTCTCAGGAGCGCTAACGCAAAAGGATGCAGGAGACGCTGGGGAAGGGGATTTGGGGAAGGGTGGTATTACTAAGGAAAAGCACAGATAAGGTACACTGGTAAGAAAGCCACAGGGGAGAGTTATGGAGAGAAGGGGAAGAACTCACAGCAGATGGGCAGAGGAGCACAAGGGAGGCAGTGGGAGAAAATGAGAATGAAGTATCGTGACATGAATGTCTGAAGATATCATATGAAACTCTCCACTTAGGGTACGAAATCTAAAACTGTTTGGAAATGGATACTGAGATGAGGCAGGAGAGTGGCAACATCCAGACGCCTGAGAGGGGCAGCTGGACTAGGTATGGGAGACCATGACAATCAAGGAATAAGGTCCTCTAGGAAGAGGACTAAAATAGTCAGCAGTAGCCTAGCGTGGCATCTGGGAGATCTCAGAACCTGGATAGACCTCTTTCTTGACTCTCTCAGCCTTCTCATCTCTCAATGTCAGACTTAGCTGTAGCCTGCCACACAGAGACACAGAGAGAGCGCCCTCACCTTCCCAGGGCTCTCCAGGGGACATCTTAGAACAGCAAGAATAGCAGTCAGGGGCAGGAATGGAGACTCGTGGAATCCTGAGAGCTGCGGTTTCTATGGCAACAGTTAGATAACCGACCTCATGAGGAGGCAGCGGGGAAAACAAAGGAGACTGATATTCATTCCATAAGCTGACGTAAAATTAAAGCTCCAGCAGAATGCGCGTGCCTTTCATCTCAGAACTCAGGAAGCCGAGGTAGGTGGCTCTCTGTAAATGCGATGCCAGCCAGATCTACAAAAGGAATTCCAGGTTAGCTGGGGGTACACAGAGGAACTCTGTCTCAAAATCTGCGATGAAAATTCCAAAGGGAAAACCAAGGTGCTGATGCTCACTATCTGGGTTGCTTTGGGGGAGGAGATAGGGTGAGGGAGCAGCAATAGAATTTGGGATGAGACTGTCCTGGTTAGAGCTGGAACCCATACTTGGTGGTTGTTTGGTGCCACATGAGGTACTTGATCCACCTGGACTTCTGTTTTGTTTTGTCTTGTTTTCATAGGTGGTGAGTACAAGATAAACCAAGGATGTCGATCTTACAGGAGGCACAAGAATCACATTAAGATACACACACACATTTTATGTGTAGTGTAGTACTGTCACATACACACAAACACACTACACAGTACAGACCGCATGCTCAACAAATGGTAATCAGCATTAATATTAGTAATACTACACCCTTAATGAAGAAATCAATCCTCATCAAATCAACTTATAATTATACAAATTACACAATTTACCACGAGGTAGACACTTGGAAGAAACAGTCCTTCAGGACCTTTTAACTAAATTACCTGGAATTTGATCTACAGGATTATATTATTTATGCTGCAAATCAAAGCCGGGTAGGTCTCTGCCAACATGCATATCGCATCAAGCCTGCCAAGAAATATAAACCTCTAGTGTTACTGATTGTGCAATTAACTCATTTGGTCTTTAAGGAAAATACCCAGCATACTTAGGGAACTATAGGAGGGACACCAGAAACTCTAGGTTCTACACGAGATGTCTTGAGCCCCCCATAGGAATTTTTGTCTGTTGAGAGAAGAGGGCGCATTGAAGAAATACTGCTGAGATCGAAATATTATACAATCCTTTTTTTAAATTTCTTTCTTCAGCAAGCTCAATGGGCCCAAGAGAAACAGAGTCTAACTACCTTTTTTCTCTCAGCAGGACTGTGCCTTTAGGTTCATTCTATTAAAGCTGAAACAGGCCCAATTAGTCCTAAAACTAGGCACGTCAGTCCAATTTTGTTCATTTGTATTTCTTTGCCACCAGAAAATGTCCATCTCCTCACAGTCTTCCTCCCATTTGCCCTATGAGCCTCCTCCGAAGATATGCTCAATGGTCTCTTGACTGGAAAAAGACAGTTTTTGATCCCAGGAGTAAAAGGAAAGCAGCAAGCTGTTTTCTGAGCCTTCCCTGGCAGCCTGGAGCCTTTCTCTTTTTCTGTTCTCAAGGGGCAGGAAGCCTCACCTGGGCAGCAGGCCACTGGAGCTAACAGGCTGGTCTATAAGATTGCCAAGAGCCAATGCAATCACCTCCAGCCAGCCCCATGCCTCTCACCAGGAAAAATGTCTGGGGAGCCAAATCTGACGTGCATAGAGCAAAAACATAAGGAAGGACGGATATTCACAGCAGAAATGAAGGACACAGTTCAATCCCTTGTGGGAGAGGACTCACCAAAGAGTGGCAAGAAACTCAATGCTATCCCAGGAAGGGCAAGCCCTTCAACTCCATAAATACTGTCAACTGATTTGAGAAGAAGTAAGCAAGCAGAAGAAAAGTTGTGTCCTTTCTAACTAATAAAGTCTGGTGACAAATCAGTTTTGATGACTAATTTTAAATAAGTAAAAAAACAGAAATGGACAAGGGCATAGTTTGATTTACAGCAAACAAACAAACAAACAAAACTGAAACAGTTCAGCAACTAAGCAATAAACATGCAAAACAAGGTTTATTTTGTAATTAAAATGCAAATTGAAATGATAATGACCTGCCATCTGTGCCTATTGGCAAATACTTAAAAGTTAGACAGAACAGAGAGTTGGTGAGGCTTTGAGGAAACAGGCAGTTCACACAATGTTAATGGGGTTGTAAATTGGAGCAACCTTTTGGCAGGGCAATTTGGCAATATCTATTAAAATGTAAAAGGCACATAGCCTTTGACCCAGCAATTCCACTGCTAGGAATTTACCCTCGGGGTATGATCTCTCAACTGGGCACCAGCACACTTAATACCAAGGTGTGTGCCCGCAGTGTTTGTGATCTCCCCAAATGGAAAAGAATTTAATGCCAGTTTAAGGAGCTGGTTAAATCCCTTTGGGTATAACCACACAGTAGGCTGCCAAGCAGCAATGAAGTGCCTGGGAGAATCTCCAGGCTGCTGTGGAAATGTGTCTAAGAAACATGGTCATAGCCAGGCGGTGGTGGCGCACACCTTTAATCCCCCCCCCTCGGTAGGCAGAGACAGGTAGACAGATCTCCATGAGTTCGAGGCCAGCNCCCCCCCCCCCCCCCCCCCCCCGCAGAGGCAGAGGCAGGTGAGTCTCTGTGAGTTCAAGGCCAGCCTGAACTACAGAGCAAGTTCCAGGGCAAGCTTCAAAGCTACACAGAGAAACACTGTCTCAAAAAAACAAAATTAATAATAATAATAAAGGAAACATTGTCATATGGGGAAAACAAGTGGCAGAATACACATAGCATTGAATGGAACATGAATCACATGAAGATCTTTAACTGTAGACCCACAGATACAATGTGTAGGAACGTTTGCACACAAAGGAAATGTAAGAAACTTATGAGAAAGGTTTAAGTTGAAGGTGCCTTTGAGTAATGAATGGCGGGGTCAGGGAGATCCGGGGTGTAGAGGACTGTTTTGACCTTTACCTTCTTATTCTAAGTTTTTTTTAATTGTTTTTAGCATGAGTATGTGGTGATTTATCATTTAAATCAGGAAATTAAAGAAAATCAAAGGGTAGTAAGAATGAGATAGAGGGAGTGAAGGCCTAAGAAAGTGAAGGAGGGAGAAAGGGAAGGAGAAATAAAAGGGAAAGAAGAGGCCTTTTAAAACTCCACCATCTCCGAGCCTCTCAGACCCTGGCTGTGGCTTCTCTCATAAACCAAAACAAGGAAGGGCTCCTAGGTCGGCTTGTGTCCGCGCTCTTCCTTCGTCTCTGCAAGTCACACAGGGATAAAGTCTCCTCCAGCTTAGGCCCAGGCTGTCTCCAGGAAGCCAGTGTGTTTCCTCCCCTAATGCACAAATGTGTGTTTGGCCTGATGTTTTTGTCTCTGTGCCCAGATCCCACAGTGATAGGCGCCACTGGAACACCCAGACAGAGGACTGGCCTGCTTCTGAAGAGAGGGGTCAGGCACTTGGGAGGTCAAAAGGCTAACCTTCCGAAGGTCATGGAATGAGACCCGAGCTTGCAGCCCTGGGCCAGGGTAAAATCAGGCTTTCTCGTGCGTGTGCGTGTGCGTGTGCGTGTGTGTGTGTGTGTGTGTGTGTGTGTGTCCGCCCAGAGGCGATGGTTGAACAAATTACTTTCTTTCCTTCCCTTAATATTCTAGTAGTTGACCAGAAGCTAAAGGAAACATTTATCTGAGGTAGGTTTTATAAAATGTGGTATTATCCAGCACTTTTTTAAAGAAGTAATTTTTTTTTAATTGAAAATTTGAGGGCAGAGATGTGTCTCTCAACAGCACACTTGCCCAGCAAGCATGAGGCCCTGGGATCCATCCCTAGTGCCACAGAAAGAAATAATCATAAAAATTGAGCTGGTTGAAGGGGACTGGTGATGTTTAATTTCTTTTCTACAGCAAAGGGAGGGAGTTTAGAGCCCCTCCAAGGCCAACATTTGTAAAGGAACCGAAGTCCCCAAGGAAAGCCCACTAGAACGCTGTCCCTTGCCCTCTTCTAACCAGCTTGTCCTGGGTCCTAGGCTGGCACTGAGTCCTGGGGCCATTCCTGAAGCTTACAGAATATTCTGCTGCTGCTCGGCAGTTTAAATATTAACAAGCATGTAAAACTACTGGGGGTAAAGCCTGGAGCCTGTAATAAGAAGCAAGCCTCGGCTGGATTCTGTAATTACTTCTTGCGCAACTCGGAGACCCAGTCACGGCTTCTGAGGATTACACACTTCCAACTTCTCTGGCAGGAGGGCGGCAACTCCACCAGGGTTGCATAAGCATTTCATAGCATGATAATTAGTCATTAAGAAGCAGAACAAAGGGCCATTGGACCAAGGTGCCACTCTAGCAGGGTCTGTGTTTGCTTGTGGCAAAGGACAATTTTCTTTCTTTTTTTTTTTTGCACACTATGCCCTACAGTGGGCGTTGTTGGAAAGGAAAAGAGATTTGGGGGAAAGGTGGCGCAGAGAAAAGGAGGTGAACTCAAGATGGAAACAGAATCCAGACCCTAGGAATGGGACACTGTAACCATCTTTCCTCTGGTAACAACTGTTTAAATCAGATCAAGCCAGCATGCTCCCCTGAGCCCTATTCCTGGGCTGCTGAGTGGGAGGATTCCACTTTGGGACCTCTGTGCTCCTAGCCTTTGGCGTGCAGCAGCCTTCCCTGGTCAGCAAGAGAACTGTCCTGTGTATCCATACAGTTAGGACTCATCCATCGAAGAAAATAGCCAAAAAGCAAGCACTAAGCTCCCATGGTCCCGATTCTTTTTACTGAAATCATTACACCCATAGATGAGCCTTCATCACTGAAGCTTCATGGGGCAGTAGAAGCGGTTAATACAGAGACTCAAAACTGGTCAGTGTGCAGAGAGTAAGAGACGGTGGACATCTATATCACAGTTCTTCTTCCAAAGGCTCTGCCTGCAGGAGCCAGAGGTGATGGGCGACTATAGTGAAACCATGCTCTTTGAAGACAAGAAAACAGTCACACACATGAACTGACTGTGTCCGTGACTACATGCACAAGACCTTCACACAGTCAAGTCAAACAAAGAGCCCCGCATAAAGTAGGGAGATGGTCAGGAAACCCCACCACTAGCTGAGAAACTTCTGGTAACTGACAGCTGTTGGTAAAGTTAAAGTTAGCTCTCTTCAAGATGTGGCCATGAAAGGATTCCCATGATCCAATAGGTGGCCCTACATGCATGCACATACCGGCAGCACTCAGTGGACTCCTGGGTTTAAGAAAAACAATATGGAATTGAGAGGGGCTAGTCATGAGAAGGCTGGGAGAGAAAGTGGAGTGGAGGGGCAATGTGGGGGGATGGAGCTGACCAGAGCACATTGTACACATGTACAACATTCTCTAACAATAAACAAACAAAACGGGCTTCAAAAACCGCAAGTTTAGACGCCCACACACTCCACAGAGAAAGAAACTGAGGCCCAAGTCGCCAGGCGGAGCACTTTCTCACCAAAACCTAGGGGCCCTCGTAGAGACACTTATCTCTCCTTGCTTCTCAGAGGTGCAGCCTTTCTCCGGGCCTGTGAACTTTGTCAGCTTTGGCTGCATGGATCAGTGCCTACCTGCAGCCTCAACCTGTTTCGCACACTTGGAAAAACCCGCCCTGCCCTGAGAGGCCGGGAGATAACCACGGCAACAGTGCAGCCTGCAGGCCAGTGTGAGGATCACAGGGCACACCTGGAGAAACACCTAGCAGGTAGAGATTGGCCCTAGGTAGCATGGTCCTGAGGATGGGATGCCCCGGGGGCAGATAGTTGAGCAGCATTGGGCTGATTCAATGGACTTAAAAGATGTGTTTGTCATTCAGTCACACCTGTCCACGTTTACCAGGGGAGGTGATGTCAGTTCCCAAAGGATGGAGTCTTTTACTTTCTGGACCAAGTCTGTGAGGATGGAACGTGGCCCGGGTCACATCTCTTCCTTTGCACCGAGAAGCCATCACTTCCCAGCGTGCCACTCGGTGAGAGCAACGGCAAGCGAAGAAACAGAGAGCGTCTTCTCATATTAAATTCACTTCTAAGTGTTTTACTAGATGATGTCAGGGAGACACCACCAATGCAGAAATTTTAATATACCTCAAAATATCCCTGAGAACCTCCGCAGAGGTGGAGACAGGAGAATTAAACAGCAGGGGAATCCGGTGGGCGAATCAACCATGTCCCAAAGGTACCAATGAATGGATCAGCGTCAACCTATAGGGAGGGCTCTAGTAACAGATCAAAGAATCGTTTTCCACTGTGGTTTCCAATGAATTGTACTGAGGCATCTTCAGAAGCGTCTCTGCTCACGTTATATCTCAAAACGTTGTGGTTTGGTTTGGTTTTTGTTGTTTTTTTTTTTCCCCCTTTTACTCTAAAATTGGAGAAGTCTCTCTTCACTTCCTGCCCCCCTCCCTGGCTTGTTTTTTCTCCTTGGCACTTGGAACCATCAATGTCACACATGACTTCCCACCTCTGCCTGATGTCTGAGACCTCACTTGAAAGCTCTAGGGTGCCTTTCCGTGTTCATTGCTACATTCTCAGCACTGAGGCGCCTACCTGGCACATCCAAGGGCACCCAGTGAATCTTAGTCCCTGAATAAGCACGTGGATAAGACAGGGCATTCATCAACTTGAAGACAACATAAACCCAGGAGACCGGGGGATGCACTAGATGAGAAAGCCAGCAACCGAAGCTACCCTGGCAGGTAGTAACAATGGTCTAAAGCTAACATGGTGGAATTTAACAGGCTCTGTAAATCAATCCCACACTTAAGAGTTCAGAAAACAATTGCATAAGAACAAGATAAGGAAGATAATAGGCCTGAATAACAGCCTGTGCAGAAATGACAGGGTCTTGGGTGACGGCCAGCTCAGTCCGAGTCCAGAAGAAATCAGCCTCTCAGGAAAGTGCGATTCCTGGTGTCATCGCTAATGAAAATAACCATGGCTTCAGTGTGCAAGTGCACTTGGATGCGCGCCCTCTCTGGAAGGCACATCTTGGTGTGTAGCGAGGTTGTCCTCTCTGACCTGCTTTGGAGGAGCAAAGATGAGAAATCCTGTAAACGTCCATTAGCAAGGAACAGACTGAATCCATACAAAGGCTCTGCCATGGGATCTGTTTTCATGGGAGAACAGGAAGACTCCTACTGACTCGCTGATTGAGACTGAGTAGGGAAGGAGAGACCTAAGGAGAAGAAAAAAAGTGCCCTCGAGTGGTGGTGGTGCGCTCACTCTTGGGAGGCAGAAGTTGGAGGATCTCTGTGATTGAAGACAGTCTGGTCTACAGAGGGAGTTCCAAGAGAGTCAGTTACACAGATAACCCCTGCCTCAAAAAAAATTTTATTTACTTGAATTTAGAAAGACAGAAAACAAGTGCCAACCTATCCTTACACTTTGAGTTTTGCTATCGAGGTGACCTCTGTCTATTGGTGTGGACAGTCCTGAAAGCATGTGGGGAACACAGAGAAGGGTCCTCCACCAGAACCCCGAAACCTACTCCATCAGAACTGATTTTCCTCTGAGATTCTCAAATGATTCCTATATACATTAAAGTCTAAAAATGTACTGTTTTATTTTCCTATTCATGAATATTTCTATTATGATAACTATACCTAGAATAAGATTTATCTTTTTAACACACACAAAAAAATTCTGCTTTCTTCAATAGAGTGCCACTGGGTATTTCAACCACACTCCAGGGCAGGCCCCAAGGCCAAAGGAAGCAGAACTACACAACATTGTAAGAAACTAGACCTAACTGAAGACTTTAGAGAATTCCATCAGCAGCCAGTGACGCATTTCTTCTTTAATGGATGAGGAAAAATTTCCTCTATGTACTACTCAAAAATGCAAAGAGATTGAAATATACAAAGATTTTTTTCTGAGCAAAATGTAGATTGATATAAAAAGAAGTCATTGGACAGATTGGGGCCTAGTGATGTTGAGGCAAGATAATTATGAGTTTGAGGTCAAAACTGAGAGAAGGAAGTTTGAACATTTACAAATATATAGAAAATAAATGACATATGTCTAACTAACCGATGACTCAGTGAAGAAACCAAGAATCCAAAAGAGAGATAAAAAATTATAGAGAGGTAGAGAAACAAAATATACCAACACTTGATGGGACACAGGGAAAGTAAATGTATACCCATATGTACATCCATCGCAAAGAGTGAGAGGCTTTTCAAACAGAAGAAAGGGCTCATTTGGGGTTTGAGGGCGCACAGCCATCCTGGCCAGGAAGGCACAGTGATGAGAACAGCAGGTGGTGCACACACTGCATCTGCCATCAGGAAGCAGGGAGCGACGAATGCCGGATGAGGTTCACCCTCACTTTCCCTGTCTTCCCTTTTTCGTCACTCTGAAGTCCCATCCTGTGGGAGAATGCCACCTACTTCCAGAGGAGTCTTTCTCTCTTAGTTAAACCTGTCTGGAAACTCTGCCAAAGACACCTCAGAGGTATGTCTCTTTTTGTGTGTGTGTGTGTGTGTGTGTGTGTGTGTGTGTGTGTGTGTGTGTGTTTACAGGCATGTGATGAGTTTTATTTAGAATGTTTCTAAGGATTCTGCCTCAGAGGGTCTGCATGCAGCCTTCAGGCGTCTTTATGAAGGCAGTGTGGTCTTTCAGAGGTCATGTGTCATCGAGGTCTGCAGAGTTCTCATTGTCATTAGCAACAAGGGCTTCTCTGTTCTCATAAGTCCAGAAGCCATTCAGATCGATTAAGATGGTGGTGACTGTGTCTCCTTGATTACTGTTGATGAGATCTTGAAGCAAGATTTTCAAAGGATCTCTTAGTTGATTCCGAATCCAGTCAAGCTGACAATCGACATTAACCAACTAGCATTTTAAGAAACAAAAAAAGCGCTGGGTGACGGTGGTGCACGCCTTTAGTCCCAGCACTCAGGAGGCAGAGGCAGGCGAATCTCTGGATTCAAGATCAGCCTAGGCTACTGAGAGAGTTCTAGAATAGCCAAGACTACATATAGAAAGCCTGTCTTGAAACAAATAGAAAAATCAGGGAGGCAGAGGCAGGTGGATCTCTGTGAGTTCGAGGCCAGCCTAGTCTACAGAGTGAGTTCCAGGACAGCCAGAGATACACAGAGAAACCCTGTCTCACAAACAAACAAACAAACAAAAGACAGAAACTAGGAAAAGAAGGGCAATCTGAAAAGCAAGCCAAGGTTGCAATGAAGTAAAGTGGGATTTAATGAAATAAAACTTAGAAAAACAATAGAATAAAAAGCTGTTTCTTTGACCGGTCAACAAAATAAATAAAGCTTTAGCCAGACTTATGAAGAAACCAAGAGATGACTCTAATTATTAAAATTAGGAACTTCAGGGGGAACATGCCCACTGGGCTCTTTCCTCACACCAGGACCTGAGAACATTAAGAGTCCACGATCACTGACCTGGATGTCAGAGTTCACACAGTAAAATTATAAACGAGTAACGACCCTCACGACACTGAAGATGAAGAAATCCCCTCAACGTGGGAAAAGAAAAGCACAAATGGGATTTAACCAGAGAAGACAACTTAACCGTTTTAGAGGACGCCTCAAAAAAAAGTGAAAAAATAAACCACAGCCTGGGAGAAAGTATGTGAACTGTGTCTCTGATAAATATGTGTGAAGTGGCAGATGACCATGCAGTGTTTAATGAGAGACATACACGAATCCCGTCTTTCGTATGGGATTGTAACCAGAATACACAGTTAAGCTTTACTGCTCACTAGTAATGAATCTATCTATACCTTAAATGTGCAAAGTATTTGGGCAGAAATTTCTCAAAATATATGCGAGAACAGTGAAGGTATTTAGGAACACCCACTCTCCCTAGCCATTAGGAAAACATGCATCAAAGAGACACCGCATACTCCCCAGAAAAGAACTAAAAGTGCAGACACAAGGTTAATGAGGGAGTGAGGTGAAGGAGTTAGATAGAGCCTGCGTCCACTGCTGGTGAGGGTGGAAAATGATGGAGTCGCTGCGCAACGTCGTTTGCACAATTCCTTATTATCAACGTAGAATTACCATGTCACTGAGCAGTTCCGCTTCCTGGTGTGCACCCATGAGAAATGAAAGTGCATGTTCACACAAAAACCTGCACATGAATGTCTGTATTAGCCTTGTTCATAACAGCCAGTATATAACAGTAAAAACAACCCAAACAGCCATCCACTGATGGATTTAAAAATGTAGTAACTCCATAAAATGGAATTTTATTTGTCTATAAATAAAAGAAAGAAAACTGAAACATGCTACAGTACGGAAGAGCCACACGCATCACGCTAACTGAAAGAAGCCAGACATGAAATGTCACATGTTGTTTGCGTCTGTGCCTATGAAGGGTTTAGCATAAGCCAGTCCATGGACACAGGGTAGTGGTCTTCAGAGCCTGGAGGGAGGAGAGAGAAAGAAATGATGACTAACATGCACCGTTGCCCGCTGCTGCTCTTGTTAGGGTGTCTGTGCCCTGGAATTTTAGAGCCAAGATGGTTACACAACTTGGAGAAAAATAATAAAACCTACTTAAGTGCACTTTAACTATATTGATTATGAATGTGCCTCTGTATAAAAACTAGAGTCCAGCAGTGAACATCTTTGTACATGCATTGTTACACACTGGGGTCCTCTGTCTCAAGGACAGACCCCCAAATGTGAGGTTGCTGGATCAAAGGAATATCAAGTTTCCCCCCTAATTTTACATATTGCCAGATTATGTTCCAAAAGCAGTGCATGGATTCACACCCAACAGCACTCTGTTAAGTTTCCCCTTCTGAGTTCTATGTGCCTTGCTTGATCTTTCTAATTTTTGCCAAGCAAAGGGTAACAAAACCATCATAATTCTAACTGGGTTCATTTTCTATTATACTTCTTTTTCATTTATGTTGGAATTTTGTATGAATTATCAAGTTGTATTCTCTGTCTGGTTTTCTATTATGTTGCTCATCTTTTCTTAACACTTTATAAAAGCTCTCCAAACACTGGATATCTTACCTTTTATATAGTGCACTAAAGATCTAGCTCCCTTTTGCAAATGACGCCTAAACCTCCAAATAGGTGGACACAGTAGGGATAGTTTGAGAAGGGAGGGATAATAAGAACTACCGTGTATTATCTCTGTCTTTAAAACTCTACTTCCTCCCTCATCAAGCTCCTTATTTAGCAGCCCTCTAATAAGGAAGTCCTCTTCTCTCCATTCCCCCCACCAAAAAAAAAAAAAAAAAAATCCTGGCCAGCCTAAATCCATAGCCCCTTGAGTCTCCTGCTAATTTTTTATGTTTATTTATTTACTTATTGGTTTTTCGAGACAAGGTTTCTCTGTAGAGCAGCTCTGGCTATCCTTGAACTCACTCTGTAGACCAGGTTAGCCTTGAACTCACAGTGATCCGCCTGCCTCTGCCTCCCAGGTGCTTGACTGCTAAAGTTGTTTTTAGGCTAATTAGCTGGGCACTGCTGCTTCTAACTGAATTCAGGCCTCTTGATTTCTGCCACCAGTCCCGTCACTGTGGTCAGAAGTGGGAGGTGTCAAAAACACTGGTGGTGCTGATCTCACAGATCTGAACAGAGATCGGACACAGCAGTTAGTCACAGTTAAACCCATTTCCTGAAACAAAAGGGGATAGGCTGAGTCTGTTGTTCTGGTAGCACTCAAGAGCACGGCTTTCTCACACTGGAAAAAATAAATCTCAAACTTTAAAAACGGAGGGCCCCAGAGATGTTTTATGTAGCTAGTTCATATGTACCCATTTTTTTACTGTATTTGAAACTAAACCAAATCTTGTTATTTGTTTATTTTAAAAGATCAACAGTGAGTGTTTCATATTACTATGAATAAAATACTATATAGAAAATATATGTTTTCTAAAGTAAAATGCTAGGGAGACAGGTGGCATTGTCTTACGTTTTCACAAATCCCTGCACTTCTGACTTGATAGACGATGGCTCCCCATCTTCTCTTTCATAACAGTCGTGTGTTTAATTTCCTGGAAGATGGTATTTTCCTTGAAGTTCCCGAAGATCATCCAGCCTCACACAGCCTGCTGGTACAGGGCAGCACTCCCCGGACTTCGCAGATAACACTGACTACTCATCTTCCGTGTAGATCAAAACTTGAAAAATAACAGTTTCTGGATGGTCAGTTGCAATATAGTAACTGGATTGTTTATATACAATGCAATAGAATCTGAAGCCACACCAACGAACTTGTTAACACTGTCACGTAAGAATCGATGGGTCAGGACTGGACAGATGGCTCAGTGGTTAAGAGTACTGGCTGCTCTTCCAGAAGACCTAGGTTCAACTTGCAGCCCACATGGTCATGGTCAGCCCACAACCACCTGTAACTCAAGTTCCAAGAGATCTGACACCATCACACAAACACAACACACATAAAGTAAAAAAAAAAAAAAATGTGAAGAAGAAATATGGAAATATTGGTTTGCCGAAGCACATAGATTTTTTTTTATATCTGCTACATTTCATGGCACAAATTTTTTATGGCACAATTTTTAAAAATAACATTTGTTAATATCATCTTTTACGTCAGCTGAGAATTTAATTTTCAGAAGGCTACCAAGCCGACCATAGTCATCACACATTTTCCAAAATTCTAGTTTGTATCAGAAAGTCAAATATCAGTCATTGTTTCCTTGGCATGACAAGCTCATGGCTGATTTTGTTTGTTTGTTTGGTTGGTTGGTTGGTTTTGGTCTTTCTTTCTTTCTTTCTTTCTTTCTTTCTTTCTTTCTTTCTTTCTTTCTTTCTTTCTTTCTTGGTTTTTCGAGAAAGGGTTTCTCTGTAGCTTTGGAGACTGTCCTAGAACTAGCTCTTGTAGCCCAGGTTGGCCTAGAACTCACAGAGATCCGCCTGCCTCTGCCTCCTGAGTGCTGGGATTAGAGGCGTGCGCCACCACCACCCGGCTCAGGGATGCTTTCTAAGGAAAAGTCTGCCAAATCCTAAGTCAGAATAATCACAATTTTTCAGTCACTGTGCTAGGTAAAATAGCGTGCCCTGTGAAACAGCAGTTGCACCAGCCACGATTTAGGTAATGGCGCTGCAGCTGGAGATGGCAGGTAGCTGGACACAGGGAAGAAGGGCACAGTGGGAATTCCCACTCTGTAACGAAGTGTGCAAAAGTACAGAGCACCAAGGGCTGGATTTCAAAAAACTGCTTTCATTTCGCTACCAAGACATTTTTAAAGAAGGCTGGCTTGGATTTTTTGTTTTATTTTCCATTTTTGCTATGAGCATGTAGTTATACAGAACCCAGCGTGGATCTGTCGGGAGGATGTGTGGGAAGGCCCCAGCAACATGACCCTTCTTTTCTTCTGCACCCTCTGCACAAATGTCAACTCCATCCACCCAGAATAAACCGTGAGACTGAGAAACGTTATTTACTTATCTGAATAGTTCAGTACTATATGTTTGCTCCTCGAAAGTCCCATAAAGGAAACTTCCTTCAGTGACTCATTAATTTGGTACCAGCTAAATATAAACAAGACTCTAAGTTCAGACTCCATTTATAATCTAAAAGTACACTTTTTCAGACAAACTGCTAACTCAGACTTTGGTTCTTAGCTGCAGCATTAATCCCACAGATCCCGGCACTGGTGGAAAAGGCCAGTGTCCCATCTTGACTGGCTTTTCCACCCAGAGAATTTCAGCCAGGCCGGCTGTACCAGCTTCGTTGTGTTCTAGGCTGCTGCATCCACATAGCCAGCCCATGTGATTCGATGACTACACCACACAACCATGTCGTCGTCGACCAATACAGTGCTCCCAAGGCTCTTACGGTCTGGTCTATAAATCCATAACAAATAATTAGGGGGTGGAGGGGACGAAGGAATTCATCATGTCTACATTTCAAATACTGAATTTCTTCTTTCTTGACACTCTGAACATGTGGTCCAAAAATAAAGTCACAATTCAACCTTCATCACAATACAACTTGACTTAATTTTCTGTTAACATAAGACACAAAAAGGTAAGAATTTAAGATCTGTAGAACTGAGGGGGGTACCTTTGAGCATAATTTTCATTTCTTACCTACAGTTTGACCCAGCAGCCTCTTCAGACTGAATTTGTGCCTTTGTAAGTCACAGAATTCTCTGATATATCACTTTATCCTTTTCAATGTCTTATTTTAAAGATTTATTTTACCATTAAGAGTGTTTGTCTGTATGTATGCATGTACATTACATACATGCCCAGGTTCCATGGAGACCACAAAATTAGATCTACAACTGGAATTTACAGATTCTTTTGAACTTCCATGTGGGTTCTGAGAACCAAATATAAGGTCCTCTACATGTTCTTAACTGCTGAGCCCTCTCTCTGGTCCCTTGTTTTCAGCATCCTAGTGTACGAGTTAAGAAAGAAAACCTCTCACATCCCTCTTCAAAGCCAATCACACATCAATAAATATATCAGAAATATGCTGTGAACCTCATTTCATTTTAGAGCAAAATGCTAGACTTTAAAACACTAAGTCGCAGATGAGATTGTCAGTTAGGAAAGTTTTCCAGTAAAAACAGCATACTAAAACAAAAATATGTTTTTCCTTTTTTTTGTAAAATGTCTTACAAAATGTCCAAAGTTACATTTTGTATTTCTGCATCAAAGCAAGGAAACTATTGGGATGTGAAAACAACAGTTTAGGAGAACTCTGGTGGGCACAGGTAAGATGCCAGGAAAAATGGGGGACCGTTGACAGCAAACCGAGATCTGACAGAGGGCACGGACAGACGGACAGACGGGCATTACAACCCCTACTAACTCTGAAACTTCTGGGGAGTGTAAGAATTGCAAATGTTCGTTCAGCCATCAGAGGAATGACGTCACCTCGAGCCACGCAGCCTCTGGCAACATCCACTGTGCTGTCCTGTAAATGGTGAATGCTGTCTTCCCATTACTTTGAAAATAGTATCAACCTCAGACTCTCTGAAAGGGTCAGAAAGGCCCCCAGACAGCTTCAGGCTGCATCGTGAGAAGTTTTCTTTCACCCCTGTGGCCCTGGATAAACTCGTCCTGAAGGCAGGATCCAGAAAAAAGAAGAAAGAAAGTCTTGGGAGGGGCTGTGGGCTTTCCTGCAGCCCTTGAGGCTTCTAAGCAGCCTCGGGAGCTTTGATTCTTTGAACAGGAAAAGTCTGCAAACACGCAAGAGCTGTTGGGCCTTCTCCAGCAGCCTCAGGCTGAAAAGACAGTCAACAACAGCCCCACTCTCTGGCCCTGCTTCTCCGCAGCTTTCCCCTCCACTCCCAGGGACGTGTGCAAACGGCACCATCAACCTCTCACATGTGCACACCATTCTGGAGATGGGTCATAAACACTTGAACTATCTTGGCTCAATAATGGGGACATTTTGGCTCCAGACTGTGCTGAACTTTGCCCACTCCAGAAATAACCCGTAAGGCATTCCCAAGGCACCGAGTGATGCAAACCACATTTATCCACTCACCATAGACAGAACAGTGAGTGCAAAGCGGCTCACCCTGGAGAGAGGGGATACGAACAGTGCTCATGCCACAGAACCCCCCTTTCCTGGTGCTTGAGGAATGGCTCTGAGGCTCATGTGTAGCTCTTGTGGAGCGGTCCTCTTTGCTCTTCCTCAAAACATGGAATTATGGGTAATGTCTGGCCAATGGCTGTTTGCATCCCTCCTTAGTTCTGCTACTAATAACAACTGAGAGCAGTAACCCAGGTCCATCTCATTTGCCGCAGGTACAGCTGTAGAACACTTGCATTGACTTTACACGGACTTTTCGCATGGCACTCCTATTCAGGTCTGTAGTAAGACGACAGGGCCTGTGTCTGACCCTGTAACCCCGAGCGCCAGGCCCTTTCCCGGTCACTCTCTAGCTCTCGCGGCTAGAACAGAGCACAGATGCTGCAGTTTAAACGCGTAATTTATTTAGTCCAAGATTAAGGCACAGGCAGGGCGCTCCTCTTGGCTCACAGACGGAGTCTTCAGCCTGTGTCCTCACCTGGTCTCCCTCCGTCTGGGTCCCATCTCCTCTTCTTCCAACGACATCAGACACATCGTGGGTAGGAGCCATCTCAGTCTGTCCTAATTGCCTATTACAAGACACAGTGTCCAGACTTAGGCATTCTGAAGTGCTGGGTGTTACGGCTTCATAGACAGATTCGGGGGACTCAATTCAGCCCCCAGCACTAACTAGTTTGGGGGCCCATTAAATTCTCCCAGTGTGTGCCAGACAGCAGACCAATCTACCCTGTTTACCTTATTATTGATCCCATGTGGCCAAGATGGCTTGCACATGGCAAGGGCCCTAGAAATACGTTTTTGAAAAATATGAACGTTTTATAAATGCGCACACGTCGAAATAACCGAAGATTAAAACCCCAAAAGTTATTCTTAAGCCTTCAATCGCTTCCTGAGTGGTAACTCAAAACACCTGTAAGAATAATCCACTTAATGTCTTTACCCTTATTTTAAAGGGAAGAGAACTGAATAAATGTTCAAAATATCCTTTTCAGGGCCCGTCTCAGAGCCACTTACCGCGTCTCCGAGCAAAGTTTATCTTGGACTCTGCTGTGCACTGACTAACTCCTTCCACATCGATAGGTTACCTCTGCGTGTGAACACAGACTCTCGCAAACCACAGCATGTGCGCATTAAAGAAGAACGCTGCTTGGGTCACAGTTCCCCACACGTGCTATCGCCAGCCAATTTCGTATGCAAATGAGCTCTTTAAAGCGCAAATGTTGAAGCAGGAAATTGAGCAAATCTGGGTCGATGAGGTTTTTTTTTTTCTTTCTCTCCTCTCTAAATAGAAAAACGGATGCTTCCCAAGCATACAGGAAAGTAGGGACATTTATATCCTCTATTCTGTGAACTCATAAACATCTGTGTTTGCATCTGGCATTATATGGCTTGAGTATCTCCACCAAAAGTCTTCCCCACACCCTATCTCACTGCACGAAGGAAGAGTATTTCAGAGTGTAGCCTGGTGAAGGTCAAAGAAAAATTCAGGGCAGAGGGGAGGATTTGGTTCTCTGAATCCAACAACAGAATGAACTGGAAAATTCCAAAGTCCAGGATTTGTCTCTGCCGGTTTTAATTCTTAAACAGCAGAGTTCCGAAATGACTTCACTGGGGCCAAGAGAGAGAAACAGAAATAGCGACATTGTGTTGGCCTCAGTGGGTCACCCTTTGCACACGGCACAAACAATCTCTCCCACCACGTTTGGGGAAAGCACAATTTTAGGAAATCCAAACAACCTGTGAACCCACTGACTTCCAGATGACCTCGCCGGCAACAATGCTGCTTGAAAGGGATTGCGGTTGGAGGGGGGAAAAAAGGAAAAGGCAAAGAAAAAAAAATCTGGAAGGGAAGGGTGACAAAGCTGCCCCACTTGAGGAGACCTGAGTTTTTACATCCCTGCCTTGATGGATCTGGGGTGGCTCTAAAGTCTGGCTGTGGCCCCCAAATGCAAGGCCACCCCATCCACCAGATGGCACACAGTAGTAATCTACATCACAATAGCCCTGGGTCAGATCCCACCTACAAGGCACAGGGGAGCACCCTTAAGGTGTTCTGCTCTGTCCCCAACACTACAGGACACACCATGGAGTCCCTGGGCCTCTCTGAGAGAAGAGGCAGGACTGGTCTTCAGTAGGGATCTCGCGGGTGAAGACCCAGGCAGAAGTCCTCACTGTGGGAAATGTACATTCTGTTTTTGGATTCAGACTGTGGACACCTGGAAAAGCACAAAGCCTCTGACTTTTTCTTTTTTCTTTTTTCTTTTGGTTTAGCTGGATTCTGCTTCCAACTTTCACCAGCATTTCAAAACCCAAGTGAAGAAGGCTGGAATCACCACCCTAAACTATGTGCTTCCCATCAAAATGGGGGAAAGAAGGGTTTTTGAAATAAGCCTTTTTACACAGAAGCGTTTGGCAGTGAGAGATGGGAGAAGACCCTGATGACAGTCGCTGATGGTGATGGCTAGAGCCAAGCAACAGAGCAAGAGATGGCGTGGGTCCCTTCAGACTGGCCCTCTCTGCCCTCTCCCCGTGTGTCTAGTTTTTAAGGGGCCAGGTGAAAGAGAGTGACCCAGCCTGGGCCAAGCAAAGAATAGTCCCACCCACGGGGGCCAGCGTTAGGCAAGGACCTCAGAGTTAAAATGGCATTCACTTCTCCTCTTGCATGGCCCTGGGCTGATTCACCCTCAGGCAACACCTCAAGGTTCTTTCAGGTTTCAGTTCTTAAAAGGTGGCCCTTTGGGCAGCATTTTATATTTCACGATAAAAAGATTATTTGTAATCTTAGAATTGCCAAACGTAGACGCGGATGCCATTTGAAGTAAGATACACGATTGAGTTGGGCAGAAGAAAAGAGAAGGCATGTTCATTCCACAGTTAATCGGTGTTTATATGCTGAGCGGTTCGTCTGCCGTCGTTGGGTATTTTGTGACCAATGGCCCACCCTATGAAGTAGAATCATGAAACAATTCCCCTCATCCCCCTTAAATTATACAAATTAAACCAGATGGCTCCTACTGCCTCGGAGGTACCAACAAGACTCATTTTCATGAACTCTGACCTATTGTTCCAGTTGTCCTCATCTGTGTGCCAGAGATGGTCAGGATGTAACAGCCAAAGGTAAGAGACTCAGTGCCTGTCAGTTCTCTGCATCCAATACCCCTGTACTACAAGGGGAGTGCTTCCTCCACTCGCAGGAAACTGAATGCTGTCTCCTCTCTCCCTCCCCCTTTCCCATCTCTGTTTCCTCTCTTTCTCTCTCCCTTTCTCTCACCCTGTGCGTGCTAAGGATGTGCCCTGCCACTTAGCAATATCTCGAGCCTCATTTGTCCCATTTTCTTTGAAACTTTTCCAACTTTGCACCCCGCAAATGACAAAGACTAAGAACTAAGGCTTGCCTCTTTCTCAAGCCATCTCCTACACTCATGTTTCAAATTACACTCTTTCACTCATTCAGCAACAATTTCCAAATGTATTAAGATTTCCAAAGTTTCACAGGTCCCAAGGGGACTAAATCCCAAGAGAGAAGGAGGACACTACCATTGTCCAAAGAGACACAGGAAATAACTGGTTCCGTCACCCTCTTGGATTAGGACTACATTCTCCTCAAATGCACTGTTCTGCGGCCAGAATGGAAGACATGTGTGCGTCTCAGGGCTTGCGCAATGCGACTACACTGCGTTCTAGCAGTCTTCAGGGAAGCATGGCGGAGGAAATTACTTGACCATGAAAAGTGACCTCACTGAAAACAGAGAGAAAAATGGGGACGAATCCATCATAAGGTTTATAATAGGACGTCCAAGTAGGGCTAGGTCTGTTGCTCAGCTCTGGGGTACGTGGCTAATAAAAGCAAGTGCTGGCCGGCCCCTTCTGTTTGTAAGTGCCACGGGCCTATGATGTCACGATTCATTATGCTCACAGGGGCTATTTGCTGCCTTATAAACCTGTAGACAAGGAAATTGTTAGTGAAGAGAGAGCGGGGAGGGTTCCAAACCTAAAATGCAATCAGTCATTCAGCAGTTCCCCCCAAGGACCACCAATCCATTGCTGAGGATGTTTCCAGCCAAAAGCGAAATCCTGTGTCCAGAGTAATAAACCTTCCTGCCCTAGTTCTATTTTGAAAACTTACATCGTGTTGGAGACAGGCCTAGGCTAGGGTGAAGAATATTCAGTGTGTATCTGGTTCCCTATTCTGGCTAAACGTAAGAGCAGGGGAGGAGAGACAGGGGAAGAAATAAAGGTACCAGAGCCAGAGATCTCCACCTTATTGGTTGCTTGGGTGAGAGGGTGCGGTCAACCTTGAGGATGCAGGCTGCTCTTTTCTTTGTAATACTTTTTATCACATTTTTTATTTTATTAATTTTGAGGGGACAGAGCACGTGTCTCACAGCACCCACGACAAGGTCAGAAAACAACTTCCTGGAGTCAGCTCTCACCTTCCACTGTGTGTTGTCTCTGAGACTGAACCCAGCTCAGGCTTCCCAGCAAGCACCTTGACCTGCTGAGCCATCTCACTGGCCCGAGGCCAACTCTTTAAAACCTGATGCAGTCCGGTGTTATGAACTGCCACCACATACTAAATGCCGTTCAAGACATAAAAACCAAAAGTGGGCTTTGTACATGGTTGGCATTCCAAGTCATTTACCATGTGAGTGAGAGGCAAGAGTTCTATCATCCTTAGACTACGGCCCAGAATAGAGGCAACAAAACAGGTATAACGCCTCTAGAAAAAAAAAAAATACATGGATGTCCCACCCATTGCAGGAGCAGTCATCTTTCAAGGTCCTTCGGGAGTCTTGCTAAGCATCAGAAGTACTGTGTAGGGGCTGAGGCGTAGCTCTGTGCTGGAGTAGTCACCTGATGTGCACAAGGCTTATCTTCAGCCCCAGGCTCCACAAATGTACGTGTGCACACGTCTGCGTGCAACATGACCAGACAGAGCCCGTTTACTCCGTTATAGCATACAGTTACATCGTCTCCTCTCCTTTGCTTGAGAAGCTAGTGCCTTATATTCAACATCCAACTCTAGCTCTTCAAGTCAAAGTATAAGAAACAGAGGATTTTTATTTAGGATAATAACTGGTATCTGGATCTGTCTTAAACTCACTCTCAACATAATAGTTAATGTTGAAATGCTAGGAACAGTCTCATTAAACTAGGGGAACGATCAAATGTCCACTATCACCAATATCATTTTTTTCTGTCTAGACATTCTAACCAATGCAATAAAACATGAAACAAAAAGCAAAAAGGAGGAGGTACAGCACTTGGCAGTGTTTCCCAAGGCTTACCCCTTTAGAGCAGCACTCTGTCTGGAATGCTAACAGAAAGTTTCTTAGCTGTGAGGCAACCCAAAGACTTGAATAACCTGATACTTTCTGTGACTCTCAAAGACTGGAAACATTACCAAGAATTTCTCAACTTTTTGAATATTGAATTAAGTTTTTGAAATTCTCATCCTCTGCTGAACCTGGTGATGCAAGCCTGTAATGACAGCTACTTGAGAGGCTGAGGAAGGAGGACAGCAAGTTCAAGTCCTGCCTGGGTTGCAGAGTTACTTCACTGCTAGGTAATTGCACTATTTTTGACATTTAGACATTTTAATTCATTAGCCCCGTAAATTTCTCTGTCTCTCATGATCTAAAACAATTGCTACAAGCAAATTTCTAATAAAAAAATCTGGGTGTGAATCCAGTATTCCTAAGGGGCATCAAGGTCATTGGTTTGTCTTCCTAGAAATTCAGTCTTCTCGTCTGTGAATGGAGATTTACAATGTATTATAAATATTACATTAGCTAATGCAAGAGAATTGCTGAATGCTGCTTGGTTACTGCTCTAGAGGTGGTGGGACCTGGGAGAAAAGAGCTGGTAAAGAAGGCAAAAAAAAGTCTCATCCAACAGTCACCTTTATTCAGAGCATCAGACAATTTATATTCTGAGGGTTAAGAAGACTCAAGTGAGTAAAGTTCTTAGGAGCTCAAGCTGTGTACAATTTCAGGACAAGCCAGATGTGGCACAAAAAAAAAGAAAAAGAAAAAAAAGTGGTTTTCCATAGAGGCATATAAATATTTAATTGAATCTGCTACACCTGGGAGAAGCATGAACACACATTCCAAGAACAATTATGTTCTGAAAAACTGAGGACACAAAGGCTCCTGTGAAATACCACTTTTGCTACGAAGGTTTCAGTCAGGTTGAAAAAGATGTCATGAAATAGGTTCTTCCTTAACCATAGTTGTGAAGCTGGAAACTCGTATTACCACCAAAAGAAGGGTTTTAACCACTTAATACAAATAAAATAGAATTAATTCCTATCTCGTGGTAAAACAATTTCACTTCGGGGAAACAAAAGCATGGTAAAGATGCTTATTAGAATTGACTTATAGACATCGGATACTGGATAGAATAGAAACTCCATCGATAGGATCCCAGTGATAACTCAAATTTCTGGTGTTGGACATGTGTCTTTGTGGGCTTCCCTCCGGAGGCATTTCCTACTGGGTAAGATCATCTTGAGAGTTGGTGCTTTCCAGCCAGAAACTGAAACGGGAGTAGGAATAGCTAAGGCCAACTAACTCCGTCACTGTTTCCATCCAGCATTCTGACTTTGGTGAATAAAGAACAATAGTTTATAAAAATAAATTATTGGACGAGTGGAGAGGTAGCTCTGTGCTTAAGGGCACTTGCTGCTCTTGCAGAGAACCTGAGCTCTGTTCTCCTCACCCACATAGCTTACAACTGCCTGGAACTGAAGCTCCAATTAATGATGAAATGCTAGGAACATTCTCATTAAACCTGAGGGGCCAATTAATTATGCACTATCACCAGTATCATTTACTGCCATCTAGACATCCTAGACAGTGCAATAAAACATGACCCGCATGGGCACCGCAATAAGGTATAGACGCCTATACATAGGCACATGTATACAGGCATACACAAAATTGAAAATAAGTATTTTAAAAGTTTAATTTAAGGGACTGAGGGCAGCTTGATGGTAGAGTATATGCTTAGCATATATAAGGTCCTGGGTTCAAATCCCAAAATACCCTGATGTGTCTGTGTGTGTAACCTCAATCATTTTCTAAATAAGAAGTCTGTCTTGTAACTCTTCTCAAAGAAATGTTTCTTCTGTAAGTGACTGGATATTACAGAAGGGGGGCCTGCCATTATTTTCGTTATCTCCTTCCTCCCTAAGTGTGGAGGCCATTTCTCATGCACCCTTCTCCACCCCCATATCCAGGGAATTTCCTGCTTTAATGAACTCTGTCTCACAAGGTAGATGCTTAAAACTCACTTTCCCAGGCCCCTGCAGCTAGAGGCTTCACATGCAACCACTCTATGTCCGTCAGACCAAGCCCCATCGAAATATGTTTTGGCATATTTTGAGCAGCATGAGCAACCAGGCAGTTCATAGGTCACTACAGTTTCCTTTCTGGCCAGGGTGATCTCAGGACACTAGCACAGCCTGTGGTGACGGTGCTGAGCAGTGGTGGGAGGGTGGGTAGCTTTGTGTCTGTGGTACAGTTGGTTGCTGTTCCTGATGCTGCAGACTCTTCCAAATTTAACTGTTTGGCCCTCTCAAGGATCCAGAAGATCTAAAGATGTCTTTTTGGTGAGTATCATTTCTGCAATCTAGACAGTGAAGGTTGCCTCTAATAAGAATTCAGGCTGGGAGTATAAATTAGGGGTAAAAAGGTCGCCTTATATTTGAGGTAGTAGACTTATCCCCAGCATCAAACACACACACACACACACACACACACACACACACACACAGAGAGAGAGAGAGAGAGAGAGAGAGAGAGAGAGAGAGAGAGAGAGAGAATTAAAAAAAGAAAGATTTACCAGAATATCTTAATTTTTGACCATTGATTTTTCAGGTTATAAAGTTCGCTTTAAGTAATATGTTAGCTGGAATTTGAGAGACTTTTCCCAAATGTGATCTTAAAGTATCTTGTTTTTTTTTTTTTTATGCCCTTGTTATAAATATGTAAATGTGGGGCTGGAGAGATGATGGCTCAGAGGTTAGGAGCATCCAGGTTCAGTTCCCAACACCCACATGGCAGCTCACCACTGTCTGCCTGTAACTCCAATTCCAGGGGTTCTGAGACCTTTACACAGACACACATGCAGGTATGCCACTGCACATAAAATAAAAATAAAAAATAAATCATTAAAAGTAGATAAGTAAGTAAATTACTGCATTGTGCTGAGCGCCTGCCACTCACTTGATATTTTTTTTTTTTTTTGGAAATTATTGAGACTTCTCTCTTTGCAGCCTAGGATACAGTTGATCATTATGAGTATTTCTTATATGCTCAAAATAATATACCTATTCTAGCCGGGCCGTGGTGGCGCACGCCTTTTATCCCAGCACCCGGGAAACGGAGGAAGGCGGGTCTCTGTGAGTTTGAGGCCAGCCTGGTCTACAAGAGCTAGAGCTAATTCCAGGACAGGCTCCAAAACTACAGAGAAATCCTTTATCGAAAACAAAAAAAAATTAATAAAAAAGAATATATCTGTTCTCTCTTTGTTATCAATGTTTTCCACAGAGTTCAGCTGGCAAGCTCCACATGACACACAAACTGCTGCTTCAAAGCAGGAATCCTGGCTCTCCCCATCTGCTGCCTTCATCCCTACAGAAGCTCTGACCCTGTCAGGATAAGGAGCGCCTCATGAGAGTCAAACGGAAAATTTAAGTGTCCCTCTCTCTTGCTCTTACTCTACCTTGTCCCAAGTTTAGACAGAATCAAGGGTATAATATGAGACAAAATTCTGCCATTAAAAACAAAGAAACCTCATGTCTTTTCCATTGTTTCCTCAATATTATCCATAAGCTTATCATTTCCTGTATTTGCTTATTGAATAGCTGTTTCCTCGAACGTGAAAAATTCCCACATCAGGGAGGACCAACAAGTCCACAGTAAAATTCCAAGACTCATACGCCTGGACGAACGCACAGAATTATTCAGTATTTTATAAGCAGTGAACTGTTGCTAAGAGACAGACGTCCTTTGGTGGCGTTGCTGCCTGAGCAAGAGAACATGAGAGATGCAGCACTCGGGAGTGCTCCCCAGGCTAGGGTGGCCTTCTCAGTGACGAAGCTGACCAGTGAACTCACGGTTCACAAAGCTGGAGTTGGGTGGCCATGTTTGACTGGTCCTCCCTACCTGAGGTGAACAGAAACAGACTTCCCAGGAAAAGTCACACAGCACTATTGTGGATGCGTCATGCTCAGTAAGACTCATTGTCCGTTCTGCATGTGTAAATGCGTGCTCTATTCCCATGAGAGAGACAGAAAGGAGCTGAACCATTCCCACCTCCAGAAGGGAGTCCTGAGCCCTGCTCTTGCCCGTGATGGATTAGATGAAATGTAAACTAACTTCTCTTGAACACCAACACTGGTCCAGAGAGAAATGTACCTCAAAACCCTTCTCACACCCTAAAAAGAAGAGGACCTTCATTCCACTGTCAGGAGGCAGAACTTTTTTCTTTCATTTTTAACATTTTATATGCAAACAATGAAACACAACTCTCACTGATGCTACTGGACTCTTGCAGAGGACCCAGGTTCGAGTCCCATCACCAACACGGTGGCTCACAACTGTCTGCAGTCCAGTTCCAGGGAATTCAGCAACCTTTTCTAGCCTCCATGGGCATCAGACAGACTTATGTGTTGGCAAAACACACAGGTACAATAAAATAAACAAACCCCAAAAACAGTATTAGATTTTTGGAACGGTTTCTAGACTGAAGCGGGTTCTGTGGCTAACAAGGTAGAAGAAAAGAATGTGGGTCCTTGATGCCATCCCTGAGCTACCAGCACGATCTGATCCAGATCCCCTGTGATGCAAGCTGCATCCTTCAGGCCAGGGCTGCTTGAGTGAGGATTCCTATTGTTTGCAGCCTAAATCGCATCAAAGGAGACATTCTTGTTTAACTGAGCTGAAACTAGACACACCCTTTCAATCTGGGAGGCATTACTCTATATTCTACTTTAAGACCACAACAAAGCCCCACTTTTTCAGGGGACATGGTGTCACGGTGCAGCTCTGGTTGGCCTGGAACTCACTATGTAGACCACACTGGCCTCAAACTCACAGGGACCTGGCTGCTTCTACCTCCCAAGCTGAAACAGAAGGTGCGTACCACCATGCCTAACCTAAGAAGATCTCTGGTTAGCCGTACCCCCACCCTTGATTTCTTTATGTCTTTAATGAGAGTTGTGATTCTCTCTGAACCTGCTCCAGGTCCTCCCCCAGCATCCTGAGCTCCAGGCCTGCGTGCATGTATCAGCATAGTTTGAACAGTGCTAACCTGACTCTTTACTGTAATAATCCCGAGACTTGGCCTGGGTGCCTTCAGAGTATAGGAAAACTGTGAGTTCGGCTGGATTAGAGAAAAGCAATTCTCACACAAACACATGCCACTGAAAAATGGGCCACATCACAGGAATGACAAAGGGAGAGACGGGTGACATCAAAGGATTTTAACTCAGCGTGCCATGCTGAGGAAGTCTGTGGCAATGTTGCATGTTTGTCATAGGGTGGGTGCCCACATAGAAAAAAAAAGCCTCCAAGCAGACCTTCTTCTTTTTTTACCCCTTTTTCATTTAAGTGGCACCTAGAGAGGAGAAAGACAGTCCAAGCTCCCTCATTCTTTTGACATCCTTTGAACAATTCAAGACCATTCATTTGGACCTCTGAATACTTGGCTCCATCTGCATCCTATCTTCCCATAGCTGGCTCCTCTTAGTCAGCAGCCCTCCTATCAACATGACCTTAGGTCCAGGACCACCAGCAGCATCTAACTGTCTAGCACACCACTGTCCTGTGCCACCACCATAGTGCTTAACTTCTCACTGCTCTGGACTCATCTTATCTATTTGAAAGGTTGTGCGTATTTCTTGGAGGACCTTCATCTTTCAAATTTAAGCTTTGAAGACAGAGTCCTTGACATCTTCCATGACTATTTCCCCCCCTCCTAAAACACTGCCTATCTCCGGGCAAGCACTTAGGATGCATTTGTGGAACATAAGAGCTGGTGATTAATGAGACCTCATGGGCCTGGCAGTTCTTCACCTCTAATAACACTGTCCCCAATGACTCTGAATCCTCAGTCATGTGTGTGTGCGCACACACACACACACACACACACACACACGTATGAGCCTCATTCTTTCCTGTTACAAAGGGCTTCCTTCCTCTGAGAAGCCAGGAAAGTCACATGATGGCCACTAAATCACTAAATTAAGTACCCTTAATGCCACATTCCAGAAAAAAAAAAGTCGAAAGGCAGAGGAAGACCCTCCCATACTGCCTTTGCTAAGAAGCCCTGAGAATTACTCTGAGTGGTAGATGCTATTCTGTGTCTGTACGTGGTCAACCACTAAAACAGTAGAGTAGGCAGGGTTTATATGACCAGCTACTCCAGGTCTCACAGCTGGGTGATTTCATGCAAAGCAGGATGGAGTTCTCCTTATGAATATGAAAATGCTGATACCTGACGAAGAAGAAAGAAATATCAGGCAAACCCAAGGAGCATGGTTTCTGTCTCTATGGGCTTCAGATCCTCAAACTCAACCAAATTTGAGTGGTGAACGTTCAGAAACTAAAACTACATCTCTACTGAACATATTCACACACTCCTCTTATCTTTACTCCTAAAAGTGCATTGTAGCAATGATTTGCAGTGTTCATGTTGCATTAGGTTCTGCAAGTCATCTGGATATGAATTATAGTTGGGAGGGTTGCATAAGCTCAATTCAAATACCGCACCTTCGAAGAGCTTATGCGTCATAATTACACATATTTATGACACAATGTTACACTGTAATACAAGAATACATTGAGTGATAATCAAATCCAGATAGGGTTTCCATCACCTCGTGTCTTATCATTTCCTTGTGGGGAAACCAAACTTCTCTTCAGCTGGGTGTGGTGACGCACACCTTTAATTCCAGCACTCAGAAAGCAGAGGCAGGTGGATCTCTGAGTTTAAGGCCCACCTGGTTTACAGAACGAGTTCCAGGGCAGCCAGGGTTACACAGAGAAACACAGTCTCAAAAAAAAAATCAAAACAAAAATCTTCTCTTCTGTTTAAAGCATAGGCTACATCATTGTCATCTGCAGTCACTTTACTATGCAGCAGGTCACCAAAATTCATGTCTCTTATAACACTGCAACTTGGCCCCTACAGACCACCCTGTTCCCCTCCCCCTCTCTCTCTCTCTCTCTCTCTCTCTCTCTCTCTCTCTCTCTCTCTCTCTCTCTCTCCACCCACGGTCTCTAGCAATCACTGTCCCATTCTTCACCTTCTCTAGATGTCTCTTGTGAATGAGCTCCTGTGATGGATCTGCTTGTTCGACACCTAGCATAATGTCTTCCAGGTCTATCCATATAGTCACAAATGAGAGAATTTCATCCTGCAGGGATGCACAGTGTTTCCCTATAGATTTGCCCGGTGCCATGCACTTAAGTCAGCTCCGCATCTTAGCCTTTAGGAAGAATGCCGCAGTGGATGTGGGAATGCAAGTATCTCTTCCACATACCGAGTTCTTTTCCTTTGGAAAGTACCTAGACGTGAGATGACTGTGTTCTACAGCAGCAACTGTTTTTAGTTTTCCAAGGAATTGTCGTAGCGTTTTTCATAATTGCTATACTAAAATTCTCACCAACGGTGCACACTGGTTACTGGACAGCAGTCTGTATCTTTGTCTTTTTGGTGATTGCTGTTCTAGTAGAGTAAGGTGGGGTCCCCTTGTGATTTGGACATACTCCCCTGATGCTTCATGAGGTTGAGCATTGCTTCCTACACGTGTTGGCCATTTGCATGCCCTCTTTTGCAGAGTATTTATTAATGTAATTTACCCACTTTTAACATAACTGTTTATTTTGGCTTTTGTTGCTACTTGAGTTCTTTATCAGGCATACAGTTTGAAAACATTTTCTCCCATTTTTTTTCAAGTTGCCTCTTTGCCCCATTGATTATTTTCTTTGCATTTCAAAAGCTTTTTAGTTTGATATGATCCCATCGGTCTCTTTTTGCTTTTGTTGCCTATTCTTTAGGTATATATGAGACTTGAGCATTTAAGACTCCAGGTTTCTCTAGGATGTGCTGAAACTGTACTCTATGAATACCAGCATGTCTAGAAGATTCTCTAGGTATGAAAGGGCAGTGAAATTTCTGTCCTATCTTCAACCATCCAGCTCTCTTTCAAAGTTTCTGATTAATAGCAGTATCGAACTCTATTGACCGAAAAGTTCACTTTGAATCTTCTATGACTCTGCTTTCCTAGTTTCAGAGGCAAGAAAGGTCTGGCCCTCTCCCTTTTTGAGAGGTTAATGTCGAGGTTTCATAGATCTGACAAGTCCTTCTAGGTACCCAGAAAAGGGAAAGTGAATCCCATCATGAGAAAAGGCATTGCAGGTTGTCACAAAAAAATCAACAATGGACTTCAGAATACCTTTAGCTCTCTTGTATGCATTTTCAGAGTTAAATCAGTAGCATCATATTTAAGAGGAGGGTGGGTTCGTTTACCTGGAAGGTAAATTCAATGATGCAAGTGAACTTTTCTGCATTGTCTGAGCCACATGACTTTTCTCCACTCCCGTCAGATGAAATTCCACATCAACCCAAGGCCTGAAAGCAGACTGAGGACGAATTCATGACAGACCTGTGAAATCCCATCTGAAAATACAGACCAAGCAGCTGACCTTCTTCTCCAGTTTACCTCACTGCTCTCCCTGCTTCTGAAATCCCTAAGCCAGTTACATTGTGTGGGAAATCAGCTTCTCCCAGGATCTTTCCAAGAGCCTCCCACTTGCAGAAAGGTTTTCCACAGAGGAGGGGGCAGGCAGAAAGTACAGCGGTTTACTCTCCATCCATCACGGCTGACCCAGCAAGGCGGCTTTCCCATCTTGCAGCCAGTACCCTTCCACCTACACAGAGCCTTTGGCTAGAGGTGGGGGAAGGGTGTCTCAACCTGTTTCATATAGTAGAATGGTCTTCAGAACACCAACTACCCTCCCCACCCCTTGGCTTACTTCTCTTTCTGACTCCAGGCAAAGACCCAAATGCATTCTCTTTCCCTAAGCTCTATTCCAAAACTCCATACTTTTGCTCAGATTGGCCTGCTTAGGCGCCCACACTCCTGCCCAGCACAAGCTGTGCAGGGTTAGTTTGTTTTCAGGTTATCAGACATGATTTCTTTGGGGGAGGGGTAGCAGTATCCCTCTCCTTGATATGAAAAGATGACAAGGAAACAGCTCATAGCTTCCCAGATTCTTAACATGCTTTGAATCCAAAGATCTGAAAAGCGGTGGGTGAATGTCTGTCTTTAAAGCTATGCCTGAGCAGTAAGGCATGAAGACTTTGGCCTCCATCCTAAAGAGGAAACCCAAGCTTGCACAGCCAGGAAAGAAAAGGGGGGGGGGAGTTGAGATAGAGAAGGCTATCCCTAGTAAGAGTTACGTGAATAGTTTATTTAAGTGGCTATTAAAGGACAAAGGACAAATTAAAATATGCATATGAATGGAAGTTAAAGGACAGTTTAACACTCCCTAGGGAAAATCCAAAGTCAATGACCAGCCAGCAGTCGGCCTACCGCGGAGAAGACAGCAATCCTGGGGGCCCGGAAGTCTTTTTTTAAAGGCCATTGAAGCTTCAGGTGGACTCCCAGCTCCACAGTCCCCAGCGCTTCCGCCTTTCTTTCCCTCAAACATTTGATAGTCTGCGCCTAAAATAAAATGAAGAGGTCACCTTCTCCTTTCCTCCCTGCCCCTGCCGTTCTGGCCTGAACAAGTCTCGCTGAGGTTCCCTCCTGGTGCCCTGGGAGAGACCTGCGACTGCCCTGGCAGTATGGGCGCGATGGGGGCCACTGCCCTTCGCAGCCACAGGCTCCGGTCTTCAACAAGGCCCATCAGCAGAGGAGCAGGAGCAGCGGCTTACTATCTGTCTAGTCCCAGCTGTGTTCTGCCACCACAGGTCCAAGTCTAAGAAGAACTGCTAGCCAAGGTCAGCCTCGGTAGAGAAGGAAGAGACCAAAGGACCCTCCACGTCTAGCTTCTAGGTTGTACCCTGACGCTCCTTTAATTTCCAACGCACTTGCAACCGCCAAGGTCACTCTCCTATGATAGGGCTAACCCTTGCCCGCTGCCCGGAGCGCGTCGGAGTACGTCGTCATAACCCTAAGTATTTAGATAGCGAGCAGGAGGCTCGTGTCTCCGTGTCTCTCAGCCTACAGCAAACGACACTGGACCACCACGGGTCACCCGGTCCCTTTTCCAAGACCTTGTCTGGCCGCGCACCTGCTCAGCTCGGCACCCTCCCGCCTTAACCCTTTCTTCCCACGCTTGTCTACTTCTTAGATCCTAAAACAAGGTGCAGGAATCTGGTTAGGGACTGGCACCGGAGACAGAACCCAGTTCTCCCTAAGCACTTCAGGGCCTCGGGAAATCCCCCGCAAGGACGGCAGCCACGGGGATCCGCCCACATTCGAGGGAATCTGCTCCACGTCAAGGCCGACCTTCATCCAGAGCTGCCCACTGGCCATGGGAGGGAGGAAGCACTAAGCGCGCACAAATTCGTTTAATAGTCCCACAATAACTCTATCTCCACGTATAAAAAAAGTGACCCCCCCCCAAAAAATGTGTTCAAGGGCAAACAACTCGCGAAATATCCGGTGCGCAGAAAACGGAAAGGGAGCCGCAAAACAAAACCCATTTACCTGCACCCTAAGTCTTCAAGGCTGCAGATCATAGAGGCCTGGGGTGAAGTGGGTGAGGAGAGTGGTGGAAGATGTCTTTTTATAGCCTGGCTGCGGCTGGAGACCCATTTGGCCCACTAGGACTTGGGGAGCTCCTTGGAGCTTGTGGACTTTGGGGACACCTTGCTACTCTGTTGCCGTCCACTAGATGACCCAGAGGCTGTCTCTTGCTTAATCGGAAAACTTTCCACCTCAACTACAAAAGACTGTTTTGCAAGTGCCCGAAGGGGCCCACAACCCCGCAGGGTTCCCGGAGGGTCTCCCACTTCGGAACAACTGTGGTCACATTTTCTCGCCCGGGCGTTTTCGCGCTTTCTGGGATGGGCCTCAGGAGCGAAGGACTCCTATATCACCGGCCTGCTGTGCGTGGCCTCACCCGCTTAAACCATCACAGGACCCACTGACTAAGACAGGGCAAGCCCCAATGCAACTGAAGTTGCCGCGCGCAGGCTTTTCTAACGGGGGAATTTTTGCTTTGGAGCCGCTGTCCTCCTTGATCCAGCGCAGCTGACACAACCACCATCACTCCCGCAGGACTTTGCACCCTTTACCCGACATGCGCACGCGCGCTTGCACACGCACACACTGATACACGCGGAGGTACTGAGCCCTGATGCACGGTGCCAGTACACACCACCCACTTGAGCTCTCTTCCCGGGTGCAACGAAAGAATCAGAGCCTTCTGGGGTGCTTCTTGGTCCCAGCCTTAAGAACAACCATCATGCCTCTCCGGAACTGATTTGGGCATTGAGTCCCACTCACAGCTTAGAAAGTCCATTCCATGACGAGGGAGCTCCTTAGAACACACCGATAAACTCAAACAAACGTGCACTTGAGAGGTTGCTAGGATGGGGGCAATCCCGCGCAAGAATGAAACAGGGTGACTTAAACAGAGTCTTTATTGGATTGGGCCAAAAGTAACAGCATGGATGTGTATATATTTTTTACAGCCATTGTTTCCCTTTTATAGTCACTGTGGGAGGGTGCATCGTCATTATCCCTTAATTTTTATTATTTCTATTTTACGGAAAAGGGGGTTAGGAACAGAAGTTTGGAGATAATTAGCAACGAATCCCAAATCAGTAAGATCAGGTGCAATTGGCAAGTTGGGCTTCCTGTGACCATCCCAGAGTCATTTGCCCGCCACGGATTTCACTGAACAGGAAGGAACGCGTGCTGTTAGTGGTACTGAAAGAAAGAACCAGCACATCAACAAGTAAGTATTAAATGTATGTTCAGGGTCTTGACCTGGGCCAAGGGGTCAAGGGGCAAAGCCAATAAACGCCTTCTCCCAGCACTTCTCAGGTCCCCTTAGCCCCTCTAGTCAACCTTCTCCTACGGGCACTTTCAAACGATGGGGAATGTTCTTCGGGGAGTGAGTCACTACTTAGAGATGTATTTGAAAACACTGTACAGCAAGAAGGATGATTCCAAACAACTACACACACACACATATAGATATGTTCTCTAGAACAGATGTAGCCTGTGCTAAAGGAAGCAAAGGGCAGGACACGACTAGGTAGCCCTTTCGCGGTGATAGGCACACACCCAACTTTCAGTAAAGCACTCTCCCCGACTCAATAGCCGGGGCTAAGCAAAACAACTTGGGCTTTCTTTAGACGGAGCACCACAATGGAGCAATACACACAGAGACCGGTGTCCTACCCTGATTTTGAGCTGGGGGCAAAGAGGGTGTGCTGCTCATTTACACCCAAAATAAACCCATTTAGTCTTGAAAGGGTCAGATCTGGAGGTGTGATGTGTAACAAGAAGGGTGTTTTCATAAGCAGAACCTCCAGAGACGCTTAAACTATTTCAGCAAGAAGTGAAAATAGAAAAAAAATAATTGAGGCAAAAGAGATTTAAAAAAAAAAAAAAACTTGATTCTTCAGTGCGAGGGGTGTGTGTGTGGTACTGGTAAGGGGGAGCGGTATCTTTGCCTACTCCTATACCTCACTGCGAATTCTTCAAAATATTGAACACAAAGGTACCAAAGTAAAACTCGGTTTATTGTATGTGAAATTTGGCCTTCCTTCTTTCCTTTTAAGAAAGTATCATTGAGGAGCAGAGCCAGGTTCATTCTCGGACACCAGGACTCAGAGAACAGCCAGTGGGATCTCTGGTTCAAGCCCAGCATGCTGGCAGAGTCTACTCCCACCTCCCTGGAGCCTCCACTTTGGGTCCAGCCTGCCCCCAAAGGACCCTTCACGTTCCATTTCACCTTGCAAAATTTCACCAGGACAAAGTTAGGGAGCCAAAAAGTTTTCCTCCGTCAAAAAGAGTGACTTGATCACTCAGGTCACTGAGGCCAGCAGAAGATCAGATGGCTGAGATCCAGAAAGGAAAAGGACAGTCTCTGTGAAACCCACCACAACAGGTTTGGGGATGGCTAGTTCGTCCTTCCTTATTTAGAGTTGGCTGGTTGGTCGTCCATTTGTTTTTGGTTCACTGGTTTGTTTACCGTAAGACCAGAGGAAAGTTCCAGGAGCTCCCCATGAAATTTGAAAACGAAGAAACAAAATCCTAACCACCCCGCCCCCGCCACACATACCGCTTCTGCGAACCAAAAACTAAGGCAACTGAATGAACTCTTCTACAATAGTTTATTTTCCTCTGAAAATGGAACTGGAGAATGTGCGCTAAGGGGGCGAACCGAACGCGAAATAAGCTAGTATTTGACCGCACCTAGGGATAGAACTAGCGGGCCTCAGACTGGTGCGCGGGCTTGGCGCCTCCCACCACCACCGCCACCCACCACCTGGCTCCAGCACCCCGCAGGTGAAGTGGAAGCAGTTGGCAGAACACTGCGTGCTGTCCCTCAGGATGCTATTTCCAAGAGCCTGGCGCCACCCAGCGGAATCAAGATGAACTCCGGGCGCCTCTCAGCCCCTAAGATCTTAAAGCACACAAAAGCCAGCACACACTCCTCACTCCTCGGAGAACTCCAAAAGTCCACGCCCAGAATTTGCAGCTCACTTCCCTCTACCAGCAAGGACACTGTGATCAGACCCTATAAGTAAGTCAGCCAGGCTATATTCTCCTCTTTGACCCCCAAGAAGCAAAGTGTGTCCTCCCAAGATACAAACAAAGAAGCATTCGGAGTTGATATCACTCGGAGCAGGGGTATAGGTTGGCAGGCGCCAAGACAGAGTTGTGGGGAAGATGGGAAAGAGGGGGAGGAGGTCAATAAATCATCTGGAGGGATTTTTGGCTTTGGTCCTTGTTTCCGAAAGTTTCGGGGCGGCTTTGACGTTGGGTACATAGTTATTCTCTTTCCAAGCTCGCCCCTCCCCATTGCAGAATCCCCGGTGTCCAAGGATTGTGTTTGAAAGAGAGGGAAGCATTCTTGAAGTGGTGGGTGATGGATTGTCTAAACCCTTCTAAGATATTCTGGACGGGGGATTTTGAGGCAACTCAGCCTCGAAGATCCCCCAGGAAGAAGGGGTTGAGGGAACAACGCCCACACGCAGTCCAATCCGGAGCCAGGTGCAACAGAATACAGGGGGTGGGCAAGGCCTATCCGGAGAGGGAGAACTAGGGACAGGTGGAAACCCCTGTATCCTTGGTATTCGAGATTCCCAGTTGTTCAGGCTGCAGCCGTGGGCGCATCAGTGTGATTTGGTAGGGGGAGGAGGCCCTCAACACCCTGGTGTCAGGAGAGAGGGATGGAAGGGGCACGGAGTTATGGGACACCCTCAAACCACTCTTCGAATCTCATGGGTTTCTCTGTCACTTTTCTACCTGTGGTTTGCCTTACGGTTGTTGATTTCCCTAAGCCCAGTGGGAAACCTAGCCAAAGTAGACTAATACTGGCAGAGGAAGGGCTTAAGGATGACCAAATCCATGCTAAACACATAGATCTACCAGGAGAACCCTAGAATGTTTAACATCAGGCCGAGAGGACCACTCTGGGGACTGCTTAGGCCCAGCTCTCTCAGACTCCATTCTTTCCCAGCACTCCTTTCCCCTTGGGCCGGTCGCGCTAGTCCTTAGCCCTCTGAGACTCCTAGGACCAAGGGGCAAGTCGAAGAGGGACCCCTGGCCGGGCGAGGGTGGTAATGGAGGAGGGAGAGTCCCCAGAAGCAGCACTTCAGAGGCGGCGTCTGGGCGCCCCGAGGTCCCTAGTTGGCCTCTGGGCGCCGAGCACGTTTTATTTATCCGTACAGAGGATGCTGGAGGACAAAAGAAATATTTGGACGTCAGAACTGATTTATATTTTTGGAAGAGCTACGTTTCCTTTTCTGAAGAGAGGCGAGCGCGCCCCATATCCTGCGCTCGGCGGGAGGACTGCACCGAGTTTTGATGCGCCAGGAAGTTCATTTGCTCGGAGGCTCTGGGCCCGGCGTCCTGCCGTGATCGCTGCCCTCTCAGATATTTATTTATTTGGGGGGAAGGGAAGGTAGAGGGTGAGAAGACCCAGCCAGACTAGAGAAGAAAACCCGGCCCCTGGGTTGGGACCTCCAGGGCGCTTCCGCGAGAGCCCGCCCGCCCACAGCCAGCCGACCTCCCTGCTCCGTCGGGGGCGTCTGGGGCCAGTCTTGCAGCCTCCGGGTGTTCGGTGGGTGCTCCTGTAGCAACCCCTCGCCCATTGGCCAGTGTCCTTCCGGAGGGACCACTCCAGCCTGTGCAGTGCCACCCGCGTGAGCCCTAGTGGCGGGCCTAGCCACCTTCCTCCCCGAAGGAGGACAGAAAGGGAAGTAAGGGGGGTGAGAAAACTCCCAAAAGAGACCGAAGAAGGGTGTGCGAGAATTCCCAAGGGAAGAGACGCCTTCACCTGGAAAGAATGCAGTGGTCCAGGGCTCTTGAGAGCGCCTGCGCTGTACACCCAATGCACAAGACGCCACCAGGCTCCCACAGATTTCCAGATAATTTCAAAGTTAGATCTTGGTCGACTTTTCTCTCAGCTGCACAAGTGGGCGCAGAATCAACGTGCCTACAGGCACCACACTCACACTTGATTCCAGGGTGCGAAGTGCAGCCCCCCCCCAGCTATTTTTCCATCTCCCCTCGGGTGATCCGGCCTGTGCCTGTGCCCCTAAACACAGCCGGCTGTGGAAACCTAAATGGCATTCGTTCCTGGGGCGGGGGTAGGAGGATGTGGGCCCGAGGGCTGGCTCCTGAGGACATTCCCACATTTTGGAGTGCAGAGTGCATCTGGCCACCTAGAAAGGGATAGAAAGAGGCCTAATTTTTTTTTCATGAGGGTCTAGTAGATTAACCCTTCCGCCTCCAAGCACCTCTGACCTGGCCAGCTAGGTCATGCCTACAGTCAGGCCCAGGAGCTGTGGAGCTGTGGGCTGATCTTTCAGGAAAGTGGTTATAAAAGAGTTCTGCTCTGAGCATACTCGCTTGGAGAGCTGAAGGATGTATCCAAATAAAACGTGTCTCTGGGCTTTTGTGACGAGGTAGCTAGGAGTTCTGAGCCGAGGAAAGAGTGCGGACTCCAGAGGGGGTGTAAAATGATGAGCTTCACCTCTCTTCAATCCCTGCTTTCGCAGCAATCACCCAATACCCAAAAGATCAACTCTGTTCCTGACCGATACTTTAAAGAGGTCTCCTCAGCGATGGCGGCGGCGTGCAAAACCCTGATCTCTGCTCCACCACACCGCAATGAGAACGCTATCTTGGGCGCTCAGAAACCTTCTGCCCAGGGCAACCTAGTACTTAAAGTCATGGTGAAAATGGTGAGGCTTCTTCCGATGATCGGCACGAGGCTTTCCCCACTCGGGTTCAGGCTGAAGGAAAGGAGGGGTGCAGAACAAGCCGGCTCCCCCATGTCAGATCCTAAATGCCCCCTAAACACCACTTGTGTAGAGATGGGTCTCTCCCATCTCTACTGGTTTAGTCTAAACCAATTCATGTAAAACCCACGAAACAAAGGAAGCGTGCTAAGAAAAGATGTAAACCGCAATAATGAAGAGATTTCCTAGAATAAAATGTAGATTACAGAACAAATTCAGAGAAACCCAATTTTCGTTGAGTTTACATTCCCTTGCTCTGGAGCAGGGATAGGACTCTATGGGCTTGGAACTGGAAAGGAACCCGCAGCCCAGATGGAGACAGTTGACCAACCCAAAAGCCATGGGCTGAGGACTGTTCTGAGCTGTACACTTCTTGGTTAGCAAAGCACGTGGGTTGTTCTGGAATCATTAAATGAATCATACCTGTACTTTTCCCGTTTTTTTAAAAAAATTAAGATTTTGTTGTTTACAGGAAATTAAAATCTATGAAGGGCTCACAAGAGAGAGGGACGTCCTAGAGAGTGGTACCAATCTAGACAAAACAAGGGTTCAGCAATGAGACCTCTAACCCCCTTGGCGGCTAGGGCTGGGGCTCAGGTAGAGCATCTCCCTAGTCTGTGCCAATCCCCAACCCAGCAAAAAATAAGCAACCCTTTCTGCCCACCAGAAAGGGATATTAAGGCAGGGAGAAAGAATTTGACCTATTTGTTATCAGATGTGTTCTTACCCAATAGATTTGGATACATCCATGGTTGAAACACAGAGGTTTCCAGCAATAAACTGAAAAGAGCATTAAATTTGGAGTCTTCCCACCATTCCATCCCTGGGCAAGCTGTACCGAGTGCCCCTAGGCAGGCCCTGACAAAGAACAGATTAGAAGTGGGATCTCCAAGAACACGTTTTGGAGAAGACCTCTTCCTGCCCAACCGCTTATTCACTAAGCTCCCCACCTTTCTGGACTTGGGAAGGGGCAGTGTGTAGATCCCTAGGAAGAAGTAGGCTTCGAGTTTTCAGGCTCCCTCATTGACCACTGCCTGAGCTCTGCTGTTTCTGACAGATTTAGAGAAACTTGGGACCCTGATTGATACCTGGATAATAAAAGGAATTCTTCCAAAGCCTCTTGTAACTTAACCAGTTGAGTCAGTAGAAACTAAAAATACATTAAAGGTGGGTCTTTAATTTTTTAAAAAATATAGTAGTTACATATAGGAGTATCTGTAACACTCCTAAAGTCTCAGGTATCCATTATCAAAGGACCCCATTGGCTCCCAAACTGGGAGCTAATGACACTGAAGGTTATTAAACCTTGCCATGGTTTTGAAAGGTTTTCCAAAACATTTTTTAGGCCAGTTTAAAGCAAGTGCCATGGGGCCCGAGATACACAGAATCCACAGGTACAGAAAACAGAACAGGTGCATAGCTGAGTGACCACAATACTAACTTCATAAGAGGTCCCCCAACCTGCTGCCCACCTATGCAGTGACCTCCCCCTCCACAAACTCTGTACACACTCAGGCACAAACACAGTTAGGAACACTAAAGTCGGCCCACGGAGCTCTTTTAGGCCAATACCATCCTCTACACCCAGTTCCTACTTCATATAAATAATTATTTTCAGACACTGAAAAGTTCGGTTTAATGAGCACATATTTACTTCCATATTAAGTCTTATCATAAAATTAGTCCAGGCAAAATGACGAAAGAGAATGCGCAGGAAACCAGCGTGAAATAAATGGGGACTTGCACCCCAAATGTTCAGTCGTCAGTCAAAAAGAAATTCTTAGAAAGTCGAAACAACTTCAACCCCCAACCCAATCAAAACATCCCTTCCGGAAAAGAGAGACTTGTTTCTTTTTTTCTCTTGCAAATGAGCGGTCCACTCAGTTCGGCTTGGCGGTGTTTTCTTAGCTGACTCCGGGCTACAATCGGGCCATTTTCGGACACATTCCCATGTAGGTACCAGGGGTGCTCTGGAGGAAGCTGTCGACGCCTGTTCAGCTAATTTAGGTTTTCTTTGTCTAATTACTGTGGAGCTTAGGGAAAAGGAGCCGGGCTCAGGGCAGTAAACTGACACTCGGGCTCTGTGTGTGGTATCCAGGCAGGGTTTGATGGAAAAAGCCTGCTTCCACTCAACTTCAGGTCACTGTCTGGGGCCAGCCCCCTCCCCCCGCACCCGCCCTTTCCTCTGTTCCTCAGACCCACCAGCACTCTGCGTCGTGAGCAGTCCCTATGTACTAGGACACTGAGAGTTGGTGCACCCCCACCCCCACCCCAGGGGACCAGACTCCACTCCGTTCCACAAGACTCTTTGTTACATCAATACTGGGGTCCCTACAGCATCCTCCTTGCCCTCCCACCTTCCCAGCCTATCCAGCACACAGCAACCCAGTCCTCTCTGGGCCCCAACAGAAGCGTGCTCCGCTGCGCCTCTCGTTTGCTCCCCAGGTGGGCATCTTTCCCTCTGGGCCTAGCCACCAGCTCTTGTGTGGCCAGGCCCGCTTCAGCCTCCAGCTCTCTTTGCAGCCCCTGTCCGGGGTCAGACTACATTTCCCCGCACGTGTAATCCAATAACTAACTGTCGGGTCTCGTTGGAATGATTTCTCCCGAGGGCCATCTCTCTCTGAGCCTACTCTTACCGAGATGAATAAGCCACAACTGGGGGAGTGTTCTCGGATGAAGTGAGCTTGGCCTTGGCACGGGAGTGGGGAGGGGGGCGCACCGGAAGACTGACGCTGTAAACCCACTTGCAGCCTTGCGAACCTATAGTGTTGACGACAAATACTGCTATCTCCTCACCCTCTCCTCTTTTTCTCTCTCTCTCTCTCTCTCTCTCTCTCTCTCTCTCTCTCTCTCTCTCTCTCTCTCTCTCTCTCTTTCTCCTTAAAGTGAAAACGACAAGTCAGTGGAAGGTGGAAGTAAATTAAAACGAATCCATTCGACTCAATTATCCTGAGTGTCTAAAAGCTGGTCCAGGTTTCTCCACCCAAACCCCAGTGCTCAGCTTACAATATGTTCTTAACTGCCCCGAGGCCATAGCTCAAGGGCGCCCAGTGCTTGCCTTCTACTCTGAACTCTCAGAAGCTTGCATGTCCAGCCAGAGAGAGAGAGAGACCCAGGATTGGCACGTTACCTTGGGACGTCTGGCACCCTGGCGTGTGGCTGAGGGCGGCACTAAATGAAGTTGACAGATGGTGTCAGTGCAGGCACTGGGAATCTTGGCTAAGGAGGCTCTTCCAGGGCACCGCCGCCCCAAGACTCAGCCCCCACAGGGTCCTGAAGAGGTGGGGGAGGAGCAGGGTGGGTCCATTCCCGGCGCGAGTGGGTGGGGGTTTCTGGGTTAGGAAGTGGGCTGCTGGAAGGGACAGAGAATGAATTGCTGAAGTGAGGGGTAGTCGAGCCTTGCCAAGGTTGGGAGTTCTCCTCCCAGCAGAAGGGGAAAGGAAAAGAGACCAGAGAAGAATTAGTACAGCGAGTAGGACCCGGGAGAGTCGGGGAGGCGATAAGAGCAGGAGCCCGCCGCCAGGTCCGGAGGGGGAGGAGTGACGCGGGCCCAGTGCGCCCTCCCCGGGGCGGGCGGCTCGGAGCGAGGAGGGGGCTGGGCGGGGTGGGGTGAAGGGAGGGAGCGAGGGAGGGAGCCAGGCGGCCGCAGGGAGGGCGCGCCAGGGAGGAAGTCCAAGAGACAGAGAGAGGAGCACTCCTGAAAGAAGACGACAGGCTAGTCCCCGGGGTCCGGGCTGAAGTCTCGGCTCGAGGGCGCAGCTGTCCGGCTACAGACGGCGTCGCCTTGGTGGCCTAGGAGGTAGTTGCGCAAGGCGCCGGCCGGAGGCTCGGAAGAGGGATGCGCGGGGCGTTGCCTCCGACCCGCCGCCGCCGCCGCCCGAAGCCCCAGAGGAGCTGAGAGAGGCTACTCCGAAGCGCTGGCCCTGAGTAGCCCCGGCTGCGGCGCGGCCGGCGTACTAGGGCGCTTGCCCGGCTTGTGGGCCAACCCGGCTCCGGCGCCGCTGGTCCCGGTCCGGGGTCCGCCCCCCAGGCCCGGCCTCGCTCCAAGCTCCCAGATGACCACCGAGGGCGGGCCCCCGCCACCTCCGCCGCGCCCGCCGCCTGCCCCACTCCGCCGTGCGTGCAGCCCGGCGCCCGGTGCGCTCCAGGCCGCCTTGATGAGCCCGCCGCCCGCCGCCACCCTGGAGACCACCTCGTCGTCGTCATCTTCATCTTCAGCCTCCTGTGCCTCGTCCTCTTCCAACTCGGTCAGCGCCTCGGCGGGTGCCTGCAAGAGTGCGGCGGGTGGCGGCGGCGCGGGATCCGGGAGTGGGGGCACCAAGAAGGCGACCTCAGGTCTTCGGCGACCCGAGAAGCCTCCCTACTCGTACATCGCGCTCATCGTCATGGCCATCCAGAGCTCGCCCAGCAAGCGCCTGACGCTCAGCGAGATCTACCAGTTCCTGCAGGCGCGCTTTCCCTTCTTTCGTGGCGCCTATCAGGGCTGGAAGAACTCCGTGCGCCACAACCTCTCGCTCAACGAGTGTTTCATCAAGCTACCCAAGGGCCTCGGGCGGCCCGGCAAGGGCCACTACTGGACCATCGACCCGGCCAGTGAGTTCATGTTCGAGGAGGGCTCGTTCCGCCGGCGGCCGCGCGGCTTCAGGCGGAAGTGCCAGGCGCTCAAGCCCATGTACCATCGTGTGGTGAGTGGCTTGGGCTTCGGGGCCTCGCTGCTGCCCCAGGGCTTCGACTTCCAAGCGCCCCCTTCAGCACCTCTGGGCTGCCACGGTCAGGGTGGCTATGGTGGCCTCGACATGATGCCCACAGGCTATGATACAGGCGCGGGTGCTCCGGGTCACGCGCATCCACACCACCTCCACCACCATCACGTCCCCCACATGTCGCCCAACCCGGGCTCCACCTATATGGCTAGCTGTCCGGTGCCTGCAGGTCCTGCGGGCGTCGGTGCGGGAGCGGGTGGCGGCAGTGGCGGCGGTGACTATGGGCCGGACAGCAGCAGCAGCCCAGTGCCCTCATCCCCGGCCATGGCGAGCGCAATCGAGTGTCACTCGCCCTACACTAGCCCTGCGGCACATTGGAGTTCGCCTGGCGCCTCACCTTACCTCAAGCAGCCTGCCCTGACGCCCAGCAGCAACCCTGCAGCCTCTGCTGGCCTGCACCCCAGCATGTCCTCCTACTCGCTGGAGCAGAGCTACTTGCACCAGAACGCCCGCGAGGATCTCTCAGGTAAAACAAAGCTCCCAGGCCCGCTGCAGCCTTAACCTAAGGGCCGGGGATACTGCGCCTTTCCTTCCCAACGCTGGGGTCTGTTTAAGTGGTATGCTGGGGGGATTGTGCACCGTATTCCTGGCTGGGAAGATACGATTTGATCTTACAGCATTCTCTGATACTATGGGCCGGCTGGTGGGCTCCAGAATTCGCCAACTGAAGAAGGGTGGTGCCAAGTCCTAACTTTCTTGGCCTACGGTAGGACACTGCAGACTTTTCTCCCAATTAGGCCAGACTCAGCTCTGAAAGAAGGCATGTGACTTTTGGAGACGTTGGTGGAGGAGTTGGGTTTGGTTCACTTTGTTCTCCTTACTCTTTTCAAAGTTCATTTTGCCTTACTTTAATTTCAAAAGTAAATGGCAGAGAGAAAGAGTTCTTAGCTGAGCAAGTAATGAAAGGAGATGGGCAGGGAACAGGAGAGAAAAGCTGAGTCCCAAGGACACTGCCAGTGCCTGCCAGTGACAAGGGGCACCAACGAGAAGTCATTGAGCACACACAACACAGTGGATCGAGTTAAGGACACAAGTTTGTCCTGTGCCTCAGGGCATGGGTGGCCTGGTGTGATACCCCCAAGAAATGTGCCTAGAGGCTACTTGTAGTGTGGCTGGTTTATGCTGTGTGGGTTGCAAATTATGAAAATTTATTGACTTGTGAAAAGTGGTGAAGGGTGGGAGGAGAAGAGGGAGTGGAGGAGAGAATTTTGTGTTTGGCTAACTTTATCTAGAGGATAGCACTAGACCCTTATTAAATCCCCTGGGGCTCCCACGGGTGCAGATTGAAATCTGGGAGCTTGTCTGTCAAGGGCAAAACCCAAAGGTGCTGTCTCCCACACACTTCCCATCCCAGTCAGAACAGCCACAGGCTGATGCTTACCTCCCTCTGTTTGTGCCTGCATGGGCAACAGGAGCTTGGGGGAATGGGGACGCCAAGAAACAGCAAAAGATCTTGGAGAAATTTCCCAAATAAGCCTTTTAACTGGGGGTCTCAGAGGTTAACCAAACAAAGACAGTCTAGGCAGGACCACACGGGAGAGGATTTTAGGCTGACTTAACCCACAGAGAACAGAGTCTTGTTCAATTTTATGGGAATTTCAACAAGTAACCAATACAGATGACCCTCTCTCAGATTCCCCACCCCACCCCCACCTCCCGCCCCACGGGCTAGCTGTCAGTCTCCCACCAACACACTGAACATATTCCTCCCTCCCACCCTTCCTAGGCCTGCTGCTCCGGGCCCATCCTCTACCTAGCTTACCTTGAACTCAGAAGGTTTGTCAGCTGCCAGACATCCATAAATAAAAATAGAAACAAACAAGCAAATGCCCCGGAAAGAGATTTCTGACCCTTCTATTAGATCCACGTCCCATGCCACCCACTGTAGGCCATGCACAAAATCCCCAGAAGTCCCCGGATATGGCAGCTTAGCTCTTTAGTTTAGCTCTTTAGCTTGGACAGAATGAGAACTGTCCAGCTAATAAGGCAGACCACCTATCCGTTGTTCCGGCGCCTTGTGAGCAGCCTTTCCCGCAAGCTACAGCTTAGGCCGACCTGGCCCTGCTGCCCTTTCTTCATCGAAATTTGTCCTCCTCTCTTCCTAGAATTTCCTGATTTTGTCACCTCCAGTAAAGACCTCATGAAGGTGGTTTCAAACAGCCCCCGCATTGTAAATGGGGACCCTGCAGGGCCTGGTTCTGAGTGCTGCCCACACGAATGCGGCCCATTGAAGCTGGAAGGTCCCGCAAGGCCAGTCACTGCTGAGGCGGTGGCCCAGGGACAGCTGGCAGCCCCCAGCACATACATCGCCACACTCACAGCGCGACCCTCCTTCTGCCACACACCCGCACGCGCCTCGCCCTCCACTTTCAAGACGGTCTCTCGGAGGCGGCGTTCTCAGGGAGGCAGTGGCAGCTCGATCCGCCGGGGCCCAGAGTAGTCAGTGCTCACTGCGAAGCCCTTCGGGCCCCACAAGCCCGGTGTCTGCGGTCCGTCGCGGTCCATCAGAGCGCCAGCGGCGACCTGGGGTGTCGGCGCCAGCTGTGGTGCTCGCTGGCGACAGCGATGGTGGCGAAGGATCCGGCCGTTCCCCGTGCGCACCTGGGCCGCTTCTCGGGAGTCGAGCAGCGCTGAGCTGTCCCTAGTCGCCGCCGAGGCCGAGCCACACCCGCCGCTGAGCGGCCTGGTAGCTCAGCGGCGGGTGGCGGGTGCCAGCCATAAGACTAACGCGTTGCCGGCCGCACTTAACGCTTTTCTTCTGCTTACAGCCGCGACGGGGAGCAGCATCGGGGGTGACACGGGAGTGCGGCTGGTGCTTGGGGAAGGCCTCCCTCGCAAACGCCCACCCACGCGGCGAGATGGGCACTGAAGCCCCAAGCCCACTGCTCCCTACCCCTACCCTCGGGGCCAAGAAAGCAAAACAAAAGTGGGCGGCAGGTTGGCGCTGCGAGGGACCGGCTCAAGCTCTGGGCAGCCTGACGCAGGCTGTCCCCAGGCTCCGCCGCCAGTTCCCTCGGGGACTCCTAGGGCAACTAGATGCCCCGGTCAAAGAGCGCTTCTCAGCTTCCTAAACTTCAGGTTTATAAACGGGTGGACGAAGGGGTCGGGGGGGGGGGGGCTGCGGACTGGGGATGGGTAGTGGACTTCTCCCCCCCTCCACTCCTCGGGCTCCTTCTCCTCCAGGGTATTGTCTCAGTCATCCATTGTGGATTATGGGGACAGCCCTCTTTTCTAGCGTCTTGATCTGAGACAGGAAAAAAAAAAAAAGGCACAAAAATAGAGGCGAAGGTTGCAGAGGTGTTGGCAGAGGGCTTGTGCCCAGCGCAGCCTGCATCTAGGCCTGGCAGAGAGGTCTCTGGAGCCGGAGAGGGAAGTGGGAATTCACGAACAGATTACCTCCCTTGGGGGAGGTACTTAAAAGCAGAGCAAGAGTCTTGGGACTCGAGGGAGCTGGGTTTTTGTTTGTTTGTTATTTGTTTTTGTTTCCATTGTTCGGGTTTTTTTCCCTTTTCTACCGGTTTTATAGCCATATACCCAAATGCCACTAACTGCTTTTGCACCGCCCGTCAAAATACCACAGATTAAATTGAAATTTTAAAAGTAATACACCTCACCGTCATCTGGGCGACTTTTACTGAAGATTTTTTTCCTCTCCTTTCTTCTTCCAGTGGGACTGCCCCGTTATCAGCATCACTCCACCCCAGTGTGTGACAGAAAAGATTTCGTCCTCAATTTCAATGGCATTTCTTCTTTCCATCCCTCCGCCAGTGGCTCCTATTATCACCATCACCACCAGAGCGTGTGCCAAGATATTAAGCCCTGTGTTATGTGAATGGACAGAGGCCTTGAAGGCTGCTCTTCCTCGGCTCCCCTTTCCTCCTCTCCCCTCCGAGAGGGGCAGCTAGGAGCTGCAACGGACTCACATTCTGTGCACACGGACGGATAGCAGTAAGTAACACACTTACACAAATGCCCAGGGGAGCCCTGCTCGCCCATATTTGCCCACCCTTGGAAGAGGACACTGTTGGCAAGGCAATACCCAGGAGGAGGGACAGAGAGCGGACGTGATGGTAAAATGTTACAATGTTACTACGTGTAAGACGTAAACTTTCAGTTCTGGGTGGTCATTGCTTTCACTGATCAGGGTCTGAAAAGGTGTGTGAGTGTGTGTGTGTGTGTGTGTGTGTGTGTGTGTGTGTTGGTGTGTGCTTTTCAAACAAGCAGTGCTAAAAGCACAGTATTTCAAGAAAGCCTTGTTTAGTTGACTGGCCCAGTAGGAGATTTTGCCCACCCCACCCCCAACACTCCCTTCGGATACAGGTGCCAAAGAACATTGTGAAGAAATGAAGAACCTACGAGCCTAGTTTAAGAAAGTGGCTCTCAGTATTGTGACAATACAATATTTTTTACAAGGTTGTTTTTTCTACCACCATATTCTTAAAAATATTTTTATGATCTTCGTATACTCACACTTCGCTTGTATTTTAAAAGGAGGGTATATTTGCACTTCTGTATACTTTTACAGTTTGCCAAACTATTTTGATGTAAGATTTTTTTTTCAATAAAATGTGTTTAACAAATATTTGTTTTAGGGACCTTTTCCTCTGCAGTCACCCTGTCATGGCCACACACACCCCAGGCAGCCTTGCAATTCTAGACTCCCACCCTTAAGTTGTGTAACTGACATGAAGCGGGAGGCCTTTGCTTTGAATAAGCCCGGCCAGTCCTGACTGTGGGTCTTCTCAGGGGGACACATCTGTCATTCCTTTCTCTGCCCCCTCTCACTTTTTTCTAGCCAAACAAAAACCAGAAGGGGAAAGAAACTTAAAAACCACACACGCACACCAAAATAAAAACAAACAAAAAGCCAAAACAACAAAAGCCAGCAAGATACTGAAAGCCAAGGGTTGGGTCTGAGGAAGCCAAGTTTTGTGCCCCTTTGGTTTCCTTTCCTGTGCCCAAGAGTTCTGCCCCCTTTGCTCCTTTCTCTCGCTGCTGGAAGAAGGAAGGGCAGAGCCCTGAGCCACCACCCTGAGCCCCACTGCCTCCCACCCTCCCATCCAGGCTGTAGTTTGCTTTGGGTGGTGGTCAGATCAAAGGGACCCAGAGAGAACAGAATGCAGAACGGGGGTTTTTAACTGGCACCCTCCACAAAGGCTCCCACAGGATTGCACGGCTTCTCCATCCTTTCTTGCTGGGTCTCCCAACCCTGAATGCTACCCACAGAACTGGCAGGACACCAGATAAAATGGGAAAATAGTCCAGCGAGGCAGGCAGATTTATTTCCCACCCAGAATACCCTTCTGTTGGCAACAGAGTAGTGTTCACCTTTAATCATGTTGCAGCAATTTTCTCTTCAACCCAGGGCTCGATTTTTGTTTTTGCTTTTGCTTCTCGAGTGGGAAACTCTTTCTTTCAAATTCACCACCAGGTACTTATTTGTAACTAGGGTGAGTGGTTAAAAAAAAAAAAAGTTTTTAAGTATTTCATTGCATCTTAACCTGAGGTGCTTTCCCAAATAAAACATCTCTCGTTTCAAAACTCTTAGCCATATTCCTAACGCTTAAGCCTCTTTCTTGTATTAAAAAAAATCATCACAGAGTTAAACACGTTCCTGCATTATCATATTTGCATTTAAATCGAGTATTTTCTCCACTCCCCCCCCCCCTTTTTGTCCTTTATTCTGAGCTACTCGGGGGCCTGCTATAAATTATGAAGTCAGTCTCAGAGTTTGCTCCGACCACAGTGCTGTGTTTACATTCCTTCCAAGGCAGCCGGCATGGTCGTAATTTATATCCTAAACACTTGAACGTAACTTGTTTATACAGAGAATGACGGGACCTCAAACTCCAGGCCGGCCCGGCCAACCGCATCCGGAGGATCAGCGCGCCCCCTGGTGGAGCAGGAGACAGGTGCATGAGGATCTGGGCTCAAAAAGCGCTAAGAATCCTTGCTTTCAGTTGCTCATCAGTACAGACCTTTAGAATACATCACCATCGGGGATTATGCTTTCCGCTTTTAGGAAACACTTCTGATTCTCTCTATTGTGTCCTTTTCATCCTCGGTTTCATCCTGAAAGCTGATGGAGACTCATTAACCCTCCTGACCTTATTTACTATCTGCTAAGATCTTGACACCTTTAAGCTGCTAGAATTCTCCTCGATTAAGGTCACTGTTTCCTTTTGAGTCACAAAAAGCTGCTTCTCAGCTGCCCCTCCCTCCCTCCTAGACACAAGCACACAGACATGTTGGTAGTCATTTCTTCTCATTTTTTTTTCAAGTTAAAGTGTCTACATGTTTCTGAAATATTGGTAAGACATCCTAAAATCGGTGGTATAGTACTTTTAAGAGTGAAAATAAATAGTAACTCAATGAGGAGGGTCCGAATCCCTCAATTCTTTGTATACGTTGGGGACCAAAACCACATGCTAACCCTTGCTCTGCCCCTGAGCTCACCAACCCACACTGGAAACTGTGTTTCCAGTCTTCAGAACTCCTGCTCATTGGCAGATTAAAATGATACACAAACGGATACCTGATTATTCTGTGAACCAGTGATGACTGGCTTCTTAGGTGTCTCTTTTCAGTCAGAACTGTGTAAAGGAGGAAGGAAGGCAGCAGGTGAAGATGCCCATGCCAGGGCTGGGCAGTGGTTGTCAGTAAGCCCCACACAGTTACCCCAGGAGGTGGGAGGGGACAGTGCGTTTCCATCAGCACAGCAAATACCCCGAGATGAGCAGCAGAGAAAAAAGGGTGACGTGACTCACGCTTTGGAAATCTCCGCCCATGGGTTTGGCAGGTGTTTTTTAGGGCTGACTGATATAGTGCATCATGATGGAAGCGTGTGGTGTGGTGGAGCAAACTGTTCACCTCAGGACTGGGGAATTACAAAGGAAAGGCTGGAGTCCCACAAACCTGCTTAGTTAAGCCCCAATGATCAGAAGACCTCCCACTTGGGCCGATGGCCTAAAGGCTGCACACCTCAACCAAAACCAGAGACAGCTCATGGGCCTTTGGGGGCTGGTCTAGATGCTAAATATAGCACGTAGATCTTGGTCCAGTTTACAGATAATCCTTAGGCCGTGGACTTGAGGAGTCTGGCCCAAACCCATCCAGAAAAGCTTTTTTTTTTTTTCTTTTTAAATCTGACACTGCAGACAACAGGCAGGGTGGAGGTCTTCTTTCAGAAGCAGTGGCTCTCATCCTATGGAACCTCAGAATGGCCTGGAGGCCTTGTCAATAAGGGGCTGCTGGGATCCAGCGGGTTCAGACATGTTTCTCATAAGCTCTTAGAGATGCTGAAGGTTTCCAGGGACCCCACTCTGAAACCCATGGCTCTGGGAAAACACGTAGGCTAATCTCTCAAGTTAGTATACATCTAAAAAGCTGGGTCTTTAAAAACAGTTTTTCTACCCCCAAAGTATCTCCCTCATTGATTACTAGGAAGCACAAGATCAAATTTTGGAACCTATTCCAAAAACTAAGATGTCATTTTTATCCAAATATATAAAAGTACTTGTTTTAGTCTAACGGATGATACAAAAAAAAAAAAGTCATGTGACATCCCTTCAGCTCCTCCCCCACTTTACAACAGAAAAATCCCAGAAGTCAACACAGAAGACAGTGTTGGACATGTGTCCCCCAAACAGAAGGCGGTTAAGGAAAGAACGCCTCTACTTTCTGTACAAAGTTCTGAGAATGCAGTAGAGAGAAGGAAAAGCAGGGGGCCCTGAACACAAGCAGTGAGCAGCCCTAGGCATAGGGGTCAGGCAAGAGCAGGAGCGGGGCAGGGGAAGGAAAAGGAGGGGAGACAAGAAGGGGGAGACATGGAAAAAATGAGACAAGAAAAGGAGAAGTAAAAGAAAGAGGGAAGGCAAGTCAGATCAACAGGAAGGGAAGGGAGAGAGAAAATAGAGGAAGGGGAGAGACAGGGACAGAGGGAAGAAGAGGGAAAGGGAGAGGGATGGCTAAGCAAGGTTTGGACTGGAGGAACTGGGAACACACTTCCAGCTCCGGCATGGCACGTAGGAAGAGCAGCCCTGGGTCCCCGACTCCTGTCTCCCGAGGCCCCTGCTGTGTCTGGGCTCTACCACCAACTCCTTGGCTGATAGGGCAGTACGCTTGTTTCTGTGGGCTTCTTCCTGGATTCTGGGAAGGGAGTTTTCTAGCTGGGTATGCTCAGATTCTCTACAGCTGCTGCAGGTTCTAGGAATTCAAGAAGAACATTTCCTTTAGGAAGCGGGAGTCTGGTTTTAGGGGGAGTTTGGTCTATCTGGATGGAACGCTAGATGGTATAAAACGGAGCAGGATGCTTTCTTAATAGAAAACCTGCAGATTCAAAGTCTGTTTGTTTTTTGTATTTTTGATTTTTGAGACAGGGTTTCTCTGTGGCTTTGGAGCCTGTCCTGGAACTAGCTCCTGTAGACCAGGCTGGTCTCGAACTCACAGAGATCCGCCTGCCTCTGCCTCCCGAGTGCTGGGATTAAAGGCGTGCGCCACCTGCTAGATTCAAGGTTTATTAATTACTGTGCATCGTGGGGATTAATTCAGAAAGAAATCAGCTTATTTTAGGATGGAAATATATTTTTTTTTCAGAATGGAAATACATTTTACCTAACCTGCTTCTGTGAAATACAGCCTTACTTAGCAAGGGAAAGTACCACTGATGTAGACATGGGGCCTGGGAAGGCCACAGCACACAGACTTGCAAGATCACTGGGGAAAAAGAAAAGAAAGCCCTAGAAGTTCTTTTGGGGTTCAGAGGGCTTCAAGGCCACAACAAGCCAACCAATAAATATTCAGTTTACCACCCCCTTGAGGCCTTGTGTGATAGATGGATGTTATAGATCCTGTCCATCCAGGACTGGGTCACCAGGCCTCTTGCCATAAATGCTTATCACATAACAACTGAGTTCTGAGGGCCAGTTGAGAGCTAATGCCCTGGACTGCTCTACTCTAATAGAGGCCCTACCACAGGCTTAAAATTGCTTTTAAATGGACCAAGTCTGGCCAGAGTAGAGGGGGAAGAACAGCTGCTTCCTCTCTCTCTTGCTCTTTCCTGCTGGTCATTAGCTACCATTCTGGTCCGTCCTGCTACTCACTCTTAAGTAGGGCCATCAGGAGGTAGTGTGGATGGACCAGCTGAGCCAGGGGACCCAGTGATGGTCAACCCGCACAATCTCTCTTCCAGAAGAAGAAAAGCAGAGTTCTTCGCTCTGAGAACAGAATTCCTCCATAGGGTTGAAGTAAGAGCTCCTCAGATTCTAAAGACATCAAGGAACCTAACAGACATTCACCCTCGAGGATGGCAGCGTTCTGAAGACACATCTGTACTCACAGATGGCTAGCAGGCTGTGTAAGCCTCATGAAACTGGGGGCAGTAAAAATGGTACCCATAGCTGTGGCACCCTGAGGGTAAGGGTCATCTCATCTGGTAAGGATTGACCTCCATTTTCCTTTTTAAAGAAACTCCTTGGCATAATCAGAATCTTACTGATACTTCTCTAAGTCCTTCAAGGATCGCTGTTGACAGATGAGGAAACCTCATATGCTAAGAGTCCCGGGAGGTCTTCTGATTGAGGTAGTCTTGCATAGGTGTATACCTACCTGGCAAGAGCTTTCATGATCAGGTACCCATCAACATCCAACCCATGACAGCCATGCAGCCAAGACTGAGACTGGCTTCTGCACAGCCACACCCAGCAGGCCAGGCATGCTGTTCTGTTCATCAGTTCATAGACATTTTTGTTGTTGTTTTAGGGTAAATTCTGCAGAAAAGGAAGGGCCATCCTAGCAGGCAGCTATCTGTGACTGTCCTTAATACATTATTTACTAAGACTCTGTAAAGGCCTTGTGGGGGGGGGGTCAAGAAAATACACTAATTTGCATCCAGGGCACAGGATAGTTGGACAATGGGCTCAATGACCTGGCCTCACCTTCTTCTGTGCCTGCCAGATGTCAATATGCTAATTGGTATGAGACCCTAAAGTGAATAACAGATGTAAAGTCTACAACCTCAATTCACTAAGATAGACCTTATCTGCTCTGGGAACCAGAGGACAACAAAGGTAACCGGGCAGAACATTCCAGACCGAGCACGCCAAAGCTACCACTAAGAGAAAATACATCCAGTCAGGTACACATGCACATGCTAACACACGGATATAAACACACTGGGATGCTCATACACACAAACACACACACACATACACTCAGATGAAGATGTGTAGATACTTAAAACACAGAGACTTGTATATACAAAGAGACACTTATACACACAGACTTATAGACATATCTGAACATGTGTATATATGAACACACATACAGACATACACACATACCTGGACATTTGTGCAAAGCCATACATGCACATACTCTAAGAGGTACAGACATAGCTAGGTACTTGTGCATATTCAGAGTTGTAGCCGCACATACACCCACACCTTGGCTCCTGTGCACAGGCATATCCACTCACACAAAGACATGCACACATCAGAACATTTATGCACTTACAGAGACACATCCACACATACTACTCAGAGGAAGGTAAACAGATAAACCTTTTTTTTTCTGGTTCTTGGCCCACCACAATGGACTGAATCCCCTGAAATTATGTGCCAAAAAATAAATAATAAATAAAGCCCTTTCTTCAAAATAAAATGAAATTCGTGAATTTGCTGGAGGCCAGAAGTATAATAACAACAGGTATATTGAGCAAAGCAACTCCAGGGTGAGTGCGGGATAATGCTTTTGTACATTGTAAAGATTTATCAGTTGTATTAGTTTAATAAAATGCTGACTGGCCTGTAGTCAGACAGGAAGTATAGTTGGGGCAATCAGACTAGGAGAATTCTGGGAAGAGGAAAGGCAGAGATGCAGTCGCAAGTCAGATGCAGAGGAAGTAAGATGAGAATGCCTCACTGAGAAAAGGTACCAAACCATGTGGCTAAACATAGATAAGAATTATGGGTTCATTTAATCTATAAGAGCTAGTTAGTAATGAGCCAAAGCAATTGGCCAAGCAGTTTATGATTAATATGTCTCTGTGTGTTTATTTGGGACTGAATGGCTGTGGGACCAGGTAGGACAGAAACTTCTGTCTATAGGTGGGTTCTCCAGTCCCAGAGATGGAGGCTAGAGAAGCCACATGCCCGAGCTAAAGCAGGGAGATGCTATAGGTTGTAGGGGAGGGATGATGATGTGTCTGCCACAAGCTGGGTTTGTGTCCAAGTATGGTCAAAAGCTAAGTGGTTAGGCGGGAACTTGAGCAGCTGGCAATGTCAGGAGAGGAAGCTTCAGTAGCCACCAAGAAATGTGGAGCTGGATGTTTGGAGACTCTCTGATTGGTCTGGATTTGGGGGGGGGGGAGCTTTCTGGACAGTACAGGGACAAATCAGAGCCTCCAACCAAGCCCAAAATTCCCTCAAGCTGTGGCATTAGCCTGAGTGGTAGCAAAGCTTGTGTAGGCTTGGGCTGGCTAGTTCATGTCAACTTGCAAACTATAGTCATGAGAGAAGGGAACCTCAACTGACAAAATGTCTCCAGAAGATTGTCTGTGGATGGGGGTGGAGAGATGGCTCAGCCGTTAAGAGCACTGACTGCCCTTCCAGAGGACCCGGGTTCAATTCCCAGCACCCACATGGCAGCTCACAACTGTCTAAAAAATCCAATTCCAGGGGATCTGACACCTTCACACCAATGCACATAACATAAAGTTAAATAAACCATAAGAAATATTTTTTAAAAAAGATTGTCTGTGGACAAGCCTGTAGAGCATTTTCTTAATTAGTAATTGATGTGGAAGGGCCCAGTACCCTGTGAGTGGTGCCACCCTGGACTGGTGGTGCTGGGTTCTATAAGAAAGCAGGCTGAGCAAGCTGTGAGGAACAAGCCAGTAAACCCTACTCCTCCATGGCCTGTGCAGCAGCTCCTACCTCCAGCTGCCCTTCTGGGTTGAGCTCTTGCCTTGGCATCCTCCAGGGGATTATGACTCCAGGTATGTAAGCCAAATTAACACTTTCCTCTCCAAGTTGCTTTTGATCGTTTCGTTTAAATGCAGAAATAGTAACCCTACCTAAGACAAGGTCTAGCCTTTGCTCCTAGGCGTAGAGGCTAGTGGGTTGGGGTGCCCAGTGAGCAGAGGCTGAATTTACAATCAGGACACAGGCCAGAACAACCTGAGGGAAAGCAAGCAACCTTCTGACTTGGACGGGAGGACTCAATATGGATTCCTGGGTATGGAGGCCAGGGGCAGCCTGAGAGCATGGCCCTCACCCCTTCATCCCGAGGAGAATTCCACAGCTCCGATGATTGGATGGATCCCCACAAGCCACTCTCCAGCTTCATTGCTTCTCAGATCAGATCAGAGGGTGAGTGAGTCACTGCGGGTTTTTAATTTGGAAAACAGGGTCACATCAGAAAGAAAGAAACCACAATTCTATTAACAATTATGTGCACAAGGGCAGGGTTACAACTTTCCTTTTTCTTCCCCCAAACCAGCACTAACATTGGAGGAGGCTTTTTTAAAACTTCTGAGCAGGCTCAAGTCTCCTGGAACAAACAAGAGGTGACTTTGGAGTTGGGGAGCTGGAGAGGGTAGGGTATCGATAGTTTGACTCGAATATTGTATTTGTTGCCACCAGACCCCTGGTGAAAACACTAAAACCTGGCTTAATTTACCAGGATTTTTGCATAAGTTGGGGTACAAAGACTCTCTCTGGGGAACAGGCACTAAGAACCCAAGTCAAGCACCCCACACGACAGAGAACAAATACGATGTTGTTGAAATACTCGTAGCTACTCTGGGTTGTTACTGTGCACCCCAAGAAAACAGGAACCAGAGGTCACGACCCTCAGGGAAGGGTGACTAGAAGATCACCCTGTGTCCCTGACTTCGTAGTTTTGAAAACTAGCCCCAAAGCTCTGAGCAGCGGAGCAGTTTGCTTTGCTTCCTTGCCCCTCTGGCTTCATGGCAGGCTTGTACTGTCACCACCGTGTTTGATATTGGACTACAGCAACAGACAGGGTGCGGGTGGGAGGTCGGGGCTGGGAGGTCCTGCGTGGCTTGGAGCTGTGTGAAAGTCTGCCACATTTCCTTCTCCCTAGAAGCCTGGGCCTGTGAGAGAGAGACCAGCACAGTAGCTACAGCCCCATGGGGTCCCCAGCTCCATGGCCACCACTTCCCTTGGGCCCAATCCTGCTCGCTATTGTATTGTGTTCCCACCCTCAGCACTGCCAAAAGCCCACAATGAGCCCAGATGTGCCCGCATACACCTATATGCCTGTGACTCGGCTCAGCAGTGGTTGTCAGCAATCGGCTGTGAGTACAGAAGCCCATCTCTGTCCCTGGAAAAATCACCAGCGCGTTATTAACTTCCGAGGCCAGACACATGTTTCCCATAGATCCCTCCAAGTGCGAGTGGCCACCGCAGGGGAACATGGCCTTTGAGGATGAAGAGCGTGAAATTAAGACATAATCTCTCCCGCTTTGTAATATATGAAGCAGTAAATGGCTGCCGAGGTTGAGTCGGAACGTCAGCTTCCCTGGGTACCGAAATACCCGCAAGCTGCGCACTGTCCGCTTTCAGGCTTTCTTTGAAGGTTGGTGCCGCTTTGCAACACAGAGCAGCTGCAGACACACAGTCAAAAGCTTTCCTTCTGGGCCCCTGGGCTTGGTGTTGGTTGATGGAGATTTACACTGAGGCCCACCTGGGAGCCCAGCTGCACTGACAGCAGACACAGGGCAAAGCAGACTGCAGTGCTCATTCACAGATAGCATGGGGGGCTTTGCTTTGACTGGAGCAGGGGCTGGTGGTCAGGGAGTTTTGATTGTGTAAACATACAGCTTTCCATCAGAGCTTCCTGCATTAGGTGCAAGCCAGAAAAAAAGGCTTCATGTGGGGTTTTCACGTTCTCAGAACTCTGCCTTGGATAGGTCAAAAGCCCTAAGCTTCTTGGATCTTTACATGGGAGAGAGGTTCCAACAATTTTACATTTATCCTTGCAGAGCTAACAAGGGGCTGTGGCTGACCACCCAAGGATATGAGCTGTGGTCAGTCATCCAAGAAATATGGATTTACATATCTTTGGCAATTTGGAGTCTCTATACTGAGATTCTCGCTAGAAAACATAACCTTAAACTCTGGGGCAAAAGCAATTTTTGAAAACTTTAAAAAATTTTTTTTTGTGTGTTTGAGATGACTCTTACTATATTAGCCAAGCTGGCCTTAAACGCAGAGCCCAAGCCATCCTCAGGCCCAGGCTCCCCACAGGGTGAGTCTGAAGGCGTTTAGCTGTACCTATCTAAAGCTAATGTCTGGGAAAGAATGTCTTGGCCCCCAAGACATTAACTCAACCGTCCATCACACCTCGCTGACCAACCCATGGGAAGCAGATATTTGGGAAGGATGGGCTCAGTACAGCGCTGGGCTCCGAGTGACACACGGGCAGAAATCTGAGGCCACAATGAAGGGGCAGTACATAGGACAGTGATTTGCTGTTCACTGCTCCATGGACACGGAAGAGGCTTCCTCAGGTCATGTTTGTTCCACTGAGGGCATAGCCCAGGTACCAGCTGTCTTCGGGCTAATGGAGTTCAGATCAGTAAGTCTTTGTCATGGGTCAATTGCAGCTGTGATCCAGGACATTCTGAACCAAGTCCCCTCCAGTTCAGCTCCAGAAATTAGGATCGTACAGCTTGTTAAACATGTTACTTCCCTTCAGCTCCCCTGGCCCCCAGCTTCTTTTGTCTTGTGAAGTACATCGCCATAGCCACCTCGGCCTCCCATCCTTTTCCTTCATCTTAGAGAGCTTCGATGTTGATCTTTAGAGTTTATACATCTGTCGCTTTGTAGGTGGTGGGGGTGGGGAGGGAAGTGTGCATGTGTCTGTGTGAACTTATGTGTGGAAGTTAGAGATCAACATCAGATGCCTTCCTGGACTACTCCCAGCCTTATTTTTGAGACAGGGTCTCTTACTGAACCTGGAACTCCCTAACCCTGCTAGGCTGGTGGACCAGCACGTCCCTGGATCTGCCTGTCTCTGCTTCCCCAGCACTAGGGTTGTCACATGGGTCACTACAGGAGCAGAGCTGACTCAAAGACAGCTGCCTGGCTTTTTATGTGGGCGTTGAGGATCCGAATCCAGGTCCTCATGCTTGCCGGGCAAGCACCTTACCAACTGAGCTCTTTCTCTAGCCCTCTTGAATGTATTTTGTTGTTGTTGTTGTTGTTTGTTTGTTTGTTTTTCGAGACAGGGTTTCTCTGTAGCTTTGGAGCCTGTCCTGGAACTAGCTCTCGTAGATCAGGCTGGCCTCGAATTTACAGAGATCCACCTGCCTCTGCCTCCTGAGTGCTGGGATTAAAGGCGTGCGCCACCACCACCCAGAGAATGTATTCTATTTTTAATGGCCACATAATGCCACATAGTAGATATATAATGTCTTACACACAAAAATACATATTGTGCAACCAAGTATGCCTACCTCCTCCCAGCATACCTTCCCTTACAAGGTGATCCTGTGCCTGTGTGTGTTTCCTTTCTTTCTGAGATAATGTATGTATAAGCCAGCATTTAGATGGGCTTCTAGATTCACAGTCGGGTTGCGCCCTGTCCGGGTCATCCTAACTTGCAAATGTCCTAAACTGAAAATGCGTTTAGCTCACCAGACTCACTGCAGAGCCTCGCTAGCGGCACAGCTGCAGTGGAGACTTGGTGGTTTCCTCTCCAGATCCTGGAGCCCACAGGAAGCTGTCGCTCATCCACCACCGTCTGGCATCAAGAGAGAGATAGAAAGGCAAGCCTGCAACTATGGTTTCTCCCGAATGCGTCTCACTTATGCCACAGTGAAGTCAAAGCACAGACAGTCCAACCACTCTGGGAATCGTCTACAAGCAAGTTAACTTTTTTGTGTGTGTTATAATTTCCATATGTCCTAAAATAAAGTGTCGCTCCCTCCAGCTTTGCAGTTGATTTTCTGGATTCTCATTCAACCGCTGGGAAGACCCTAAAGCTCTTGTTGACTAAGTGGTGATGTTCCTCGAACGCAAATCACTTTCTTCCAGGGTAGGAAGGGGTGACACCTTCTGTCTCAACCGTGACCTGTATATGTGTTGGGACACTATCCCTAGGGAGCTCTGCACAAATGTCTATTCTCCCCAGAGACGGGACTAACAACTGGCCAAAGAAAGGATACACCAAAATTCAACTGACTTGCTGAACCAATGCGTTTTATTAGGATTGCTTACAGAAGCAAGGCAAGGGGTGACTTAGAGGAACAAAAATGACTTAGAGACAGCTGTGATAACAAAGCCCACACAAGCATGGGTCACAGTTCATGAAGACTGGAAATGTGGAACACCCTGCACAGCCCAGAACAGCTCAACACGGTAGAGGGTAGGTTATCTCTCCCAGGAATCCCGGCTGGCTTCACCTTGTCCCAGACAGACAGGATCTGAGCCTCTTTAGCTAACTCAGTCTCAGTGTGCTTCTCAGCAGGTCTCACAGCTTATATATGCTTTAGGGGAGGGGCAGGCAGGCTATCAAGTCTGGTCAGTTTCAGGGACCTCCTGAAACTACTAAGTTGTTTACTTCCTGAGGTTAATGAGCCTCCTGAGGATGGAATGTTTCACCTTCCTTGAAACAAACATCCTCTGTCCCATGAGCTTCCCTCCAAGGTAGAAGTTTTTTATCCCCGAGACTGTTACACAACAGGCTTGGGGAAGAAAGAAACACAAATCAAAGAAATTCTGGTGCCAGGGAGCTTGCCATGCGGAAGAGGTTTCCAGCTGCCGCCTTTCTGAACGTTTGGCTGGCCTTTCAGAGAGTGGAGGAAGTCGGTGTACAGAGACCCTTGCAGCCTGCCTTGTTCCTCCGCTGCCTTCAGGCGACCCAGGCCAGCCAGAGCAGAGCGGTGTCTTGTGCAGCCTCTGTACCCTATGGTGGAAGGGGAATTGTGTGCTGAAGGGAAAACCTCAAGCCATGGTTTAAAGCTTCAAACACAGTTCTGTGGCTTTGGGTTTTCTTACAAGAATCAGAAAAAAAAAAATACACTTTATTTATGTGTACACTCAGACGCCATTGGATTTCAGTATAAAATGACAGTCCAGGGAGGGAGGGTGGCATAACAAACTCCATATATGAGACTAGTAAATGAGCTCTGAATCATGGTAGTACCATTCAGATGGACTGGGACACATCTCTCTGGCTTTGCCCTTTTAGGGTTGGGAGAGCACTGAGTTCAGCCCTCCTTGTTTGAGTGCCCAGCATCCAAGGCCCCGGGCCAGTTGGCTGCCTGGAAGTGGACACAGAAATGCTGCTAACACAATCTGACCTGTTTACCCTTACCACAGACCCTTCCGGGGCAGGAGCTGACTGGGAAGCGGGAAGGGAACAGCAAGAAGAACCCAGGTCCACTAGCAGGACAGCCTGTCCATGTGTGTGATCTCACCCAGGCCTCCCTTAACCTTTAGCAGAGAGGCCTCAGGCATGGAGTAGAAAGAAAGGAGTTGAAGCTGAGAAAAATGAAGTGACTTACGTAGCCAGGAGACAGCTTACTAAAGGTCCAGGAAAGGTCAGGGCTTACTTATCCAGGGCTTAGATTTCCAAGGTGAGTCCATTGCCTCAAGGATCCAGAGAGGAAGAAGGTGTTCCTGATGTCTGAATCCCATTTGCCGTCTAATAAGCCATTCTCAGCAAAGTCAAGAGCTCTCAGAAAGGACCCAGCAGATGGCTTAGTAACCAAAGTGTGCTTGCCTCATAATCGCGATGGCTTGGAGTCTATCCCCAGACCCCATGTGAAAAAAAAAAAAAAAAACAAATCGGGCAGTGGTGGCACACACTTTAAATCCCAGCACCCAGGAGGCAGAGGCAGGCAGATCTCATTGAGTTCAAGGCCAGCCTGGTCTACAAAGCAAGTTCCAGGACAGCCAGGACTGTTATATAGAGAAACCCTGTCTCAGAAACCCCCCTCCCCATAGAAACCCAATAAGCACAAGTATGGCAATGTGTGCTTGTAATCCAAGCCTTGGGGGAGGCAGAGGTGAGGCGGAGCCCTAGAACTTACTGACTACCCAGTCCCAAGCACAGCCTACCTGGTAAGTTCCAGGCTAGTGAGAGACCCTTTTTAAAACAGTGGATGACTCCAATGTTGACTTCTGGCCTACACACATGCACACGCACGCGCGCGCGCGCACACACACACACACACACACATGCAGGCGTGCACACTTATAAACACCTATGAAGGCCTAGTGGTTCTCTGCCAGGTGTATTATTGTGTGCAAGGAATATCTGTTAGTGTTGAGAAGATTTTGGTTTTAACACCATAGGAAGGATTTTAAGGTCAAGAGAGGCCCCCACAATACATCAAGCAGCTCTCTACAACAAAGGGCCACGTTTTTTTTTTTTTTTTTTTTTTTGATAAAAGCTGAGACTCTCTGGTCTACTGGGGTAAAACAAGCAAACCTTATAAGTCCTTTTAAGAAGTGCCATAAACCAGGTGTTTTAATTCCTTTAATTCCAGAACTGGGGAAGCAGGGGCAGGAGAATATCTGAGTTCAAGGCCAGCCTAGTCTACATAGTAAATTCCAGGCCAGCTAAGGCTACCCAGTAAAACCCTGTCTCAAAACAAACACAAAGAGTCTTACACCTTTAAGGGAACCCTGGCCTTCAGGACTACGTTCTGTTCTCCATCTGGTTCTCTTGGTAAAAGGCGTGCTGTTGTTGGTGCCTACCCCTGGAGACCTTATTGCCTAAATACATGTGCCATGGCTCCTCAAGCCAAGGCTTTGCTTTTCATGGTTTTAGTTATCCACAGTCAACCACAATCTGAAAATACTACATGGAAAATTCCAGAAATAAATAATTCATGTTTTAAATTGCACAGCATTTCTGAATAGCAGGACAAAATCTCCCACAGTCCTCTTCCCTGCTGACTGGGATTTGAATGATTCCTTTATCCATCATATCCACGCTGTGGACACTACCCACTCGGAAGTCACTTAACATCTTGGTTACCAGATGGGCTGTGGTGGCTCCACAGCAATTTTATACAGGCAACCTCATCTCATTTAACAAGAGATGTGAAAAAGTCGTGGTACTTGTAGCTTTATCACAAACACATTTTCCTAATTTTTAGTAGTGATCATTGTTGTTATCTTGTGCCTAATGAATAGATTTATCTTAAACATGCCTATTTAGGAAAGACAATATGCAATGTTCAGGACCGTCTGCACTTTTGGAGATCCATAGAGGATCATCCCCTGAGCATGGGGAGAGTGGATTCTCAACAGCATCTCCTTAAAGCATCCTTCTTCTCACTACAAGTTGATACACCATGACCTGAACGGTCACATGAGCATAAAAGAAGAATCTGCACGTTTCAGCAAGAAAAGAGACAGGATGCCCATACAGGGCACTTCCTGTGCCTAGAGCACAATGACTTTGAAAACACTGAAACCTCCAGGGGCAACAGTTGCGCACAGCTACTGATGAAGTGATGTTCCCAGAGTTCCCTGGGTTTATGATGGCATGTTCGCATCCCTTCTCAGTGGCAGCTACTTCATCGTCATCCCATCCCAGATGGAGACAGCTCTAGTTGCACAAGCCCATGGGGAACTCAAGGGCAATCCCACACCAGGGACAGCTCTTCCTCCCCAGATGAAAAAGGAGATGTTTGTGACATGGCGGTTCCCAGCTCCACGGCTCTGGGGCATTCCTACATCTGGTAATACCAGAAACCACAAGGCAAACACAGAATAATTCAAGTCCTAACAAAGGAACAGTCCAGAAGGCCTCCAGCCCAGGAACCTACTATCATTTCATTTCTCTTCCTTAGGCTATCCCATTCTAAAGTCTTCAATTATGGACGGGCAATTTAACTACCTACCATATAGACATATTAATCCCTTATACCAATAGGTTAAGTTTCTCCACAGCTATTTTTCTTCATTAAACTAAAGTTCTGAAACCTCAATTATAATTTGAAAAAAAAAAAAGCAAAACAAAACAAAACCAGGAAATGGATGAACCATAATGCCACTCTTCCAGGAACCTGAACAATAGACATGAGAGGTGCAATGAGCCAGCAAGTCTGCCAGGCTCAGCTGATGGAAGCCACAGTCACAGCAGCTGTGCGCATGTGGAAGGCAGCAGGCTGCTTTCCCAGAAACCCCGACTTCATGTAGAAGCTCCTGACTTTCAAATGCTGGTTCATTCATTAAGCTTTGCACCGGCTACGTAAAAACACATCTGCAGGTTAAGTACAAACGACAGGCCGCCTCTCTGAGAACTGGTCTGTGGAGTTTAGCCTCAAACCAAGATGAACGGGAGAAACTGCCACAGGTTTGAATGTTTGAGGCTTTGAATAATATGAAAGGAATGTCCTAAATACCATTTATCAATTGCCCCATCTCTGAACTTACTAAGATACCAGCAAAACGATACCGTCCCAGAAGGAAAGATGTGAGTGAATCCTCGTTGTGCTCTTTACCAGGAAGACATCTCCACTGCCGGAGATGCAGGGATGCCATTAAAACCGTTAGTGAGAGGATCTGAAGATTATGGTATTCTCAGGCAAATCATGACGTCACTATGATGCCGTTGGGGCAGATTAGGAGACCTGATTGACAGGATATCAGGGACAGTCACCTTCTCCATTGAGAACAGACTGAAGGTGAAGGGAGAGAATGCTGGCCCTACCAAAGACTGGGCAAGATCTACACCCATAGCCCAGACCATAGGTGGCAGGTGGCTGGGAAAGTCCTGTCACCAGCCAGAGGAGTGGGTCCTCACCACCTTCTGAACGGTTTCAATGTACTTGTCCTTCCGCGAAGCTGGGGACCAGAGCGCCTGTCAAAAAGCTACGGTGAGAGCCGGGCGGTTGGTGGCGCACGCCTTTAATCCCAGCACTCGGGAGGCAGAGGCAGGCGGATCTCTGTGTGTTCAACACCAGCCTGGTCTACAAGAGCTAGTTCCAGGACAGGCTCCAAAGCCACAGAGAAACCCTGTCTTGAAAAACCAAAAAGCTACGGTGAGATGCTTTGGCCAGGGGCTTTTCCTATCACGTGGCCAACATTCAATGTGTTTAGTCCAGAGTGTGCTGTGCTGCCAAAGACCAGCTGCCTGGTCACATCCCTGTCCTGATTCTTCCTCAAAAGCAGAGAGTGGGTCGTGTCACTTCTGAATTCTTCCTGGTTGCCGAACTATAGGACAGAGCTCATTCCCAGAGCCTTCAGAGAAGGAATCTCTTAGGTAAGCATAGCCACAGAGCTGGAGGTTAGCTCAGTGGCAGTGTTTGCCTAGCACAGGTGAAGGCCTGGATTCCATGTAGTTCCCAGTACTATAGAGAGAAGACAGGAAGTGGGGAGGAAGAGAAGGGAGAGACACAAGGAAGAAGGCACAATCGGCATGTGACAGGGAGGTAGAAAGGGAAGGAAGGAGAGGAGAAGGGAAAAGGAGATTATAGGGCCTCAACTCTCTGCTGGAATCTCAAGCCCTGAGCAAAGTGGTGTGTGATTAAAAGTCTCATTTGATAGTGAGATTCGAGGCTGCTGCAGACTCACTGGGATCCTTGGCAAATGCGACTGCAGGAAGTACCCACCTATTCCATGTTCAGTTTGTCTCCCGTCACATATATGTCAAGAACCTACCCTGTCTGAAGGTTATAGTTAGCAAATACTTGCATGTGCTCGGCAGTTCAGTGAAGATTTGATTCCCTCCTTAACCTCTCCAACTGTTACCTGGTGGGTTTTCATAGAAAAGGAAACACGGTTTAGCAAGAGCAAGGAACTTGCCCAGAGTCCCAGAACTAATTCCACACCAAGTGGCTGCTCGGTCTACATCAGGGCAGCCAGGTCTGCAAAGTTCCGAGGCCGCTCTGTTCACCTGCCGCGTGCCTTGGGGTTTGTTGAATGCTTATATAACAGGAACCTCTCATCATCGTACATAACACAAGCCACACAGTCGTTTTGCTGGCTGAGAGCGGGTGAGGGTGCGGAGCCATACCCCACAGCATGCGTGCGTGCATGGGCGCCTTTGGATGCCTGCGTCTCTCCCAGAGAGGTAGCCAGGTCAGCCAACCGCGGCCTCCAGAGGTAACTAAAGAGGCCCTAGATGTTGAGTGTACCGTGGAGAAAAGCCACTCTCCAATTTCTGCTCCATGTGGCTTCTCCTGGTTGGAAAAACCAAGGCTGTTGGTGTCACCCACTGCCAAAGAGCAGAGCTGGAGCCCTGGGGGAGGGACCACCCGCAGGAGGCCTAATCAGCGGCAGGCTTCCCAGCAATAAGGACACGGGGGCACCATGATGAGACAGTCACCACCGTGAAATGCCTCCCACCCTCCTCTAGGAGACCACAAGAGCAGGGCAAGGACTTAGGCAGATTCCGCGGCTGCAGTCCCGTGGTACAGAGGTAACTCCAGGAGGCCTGGTTCCCTACCAGGAAGCCTGGGTCCCTTACAGAGCCCAGCTGGGGCCACTGCCAGCCACACACACACACACACACACACACACACACACACACACACACAGACTCCAGGTTTCCTGACACAGCTCAAGTTCACTCTTCCAGAACCACATTAAGGGCCACGTCCTTTGGAGGACCTATTCCTGAGGGCGTGGTATCTTCGGCTGCTTTTTACTTACAGAGACTCAGAGAAGGGGTGAATTTATCTGTACCACAGGGCTTAATTGGTAGAATTTGGCTCCCGTCCTGGTCCGTCACATACAAACAGATAGCAAGATGCAGAGAACCACACTGTAAAAGAAAAGGACTGCTGGGGTAGGACGCAGTGGTTGCCACTGCTTGGCAACCGTGTCTCAGCTCTTAAGCATCTCAAACAAAAGCAGGTCAGCTCCCCAGCAGCCGTGTGCTGTGGGCTTGGTTGTTGCTTCCGCACAATCCTGGGCTTTAGGCAGCGGAGGGGATTCGGAGGTGGAGGATGGGAGTCTGGGTATCGGTTGTGCTTTAAGAATCTTTGTCTTGGTCTTTCTCTCTTTTCACGCCCCTCCCACCCTGCTCATGCTGAGGTCTGCACAGGTGAGTCCTCTCCCGGGCATGCTGGACCTGGGCCAGTCTTCATACACAGCTCCTGGTCTTCCCAGGGCCCGTTTGCTGCTCTTTTTTTCTGCAGTGCCGCCTTCCATTGTGTGGCCGTTAAGAGCCTCTGACTTTCCTGGGGACCCCAGAATCTGAACCTTATTACCAATGTCCCTCCTCACCGGGGGCCCTCACTCCTCAGCCTCCCTCCACCCAGGTGCCACACCTCACCTTCATCCTCTTGGGACTGTCCCCTGGGCTCTCCAGCCAGCTCCAGAGTGGTGCACTGTGTCATACAGCTCTCAGTGTCTTGTATGCCTCTGGTCTCAGCTGGACCGGCATACCTTACAATCTGGGCTGCAGGAAGGTATCTGGCCCTCAAGTTCCCACTGGTACTGAAGGTAAGTAACGTAGACACAGGTGTCTAAATACCAAAGTTGGTCCCCCACACAAATGTTTCTTTGCAACTGTTTTTTTGGATTTTTTTTTCCAGTTTGATGAGGCTCCCATTTTTTTTTCTGCCCTGCAGGCATGCCATGAAGCTGAGGCTAATGACATGTCAGCTAACCTTTTGGAGGCAAAGGAAGCCTCCATGAAGATGCAGGGTGAACCAGAAAACACTGAGGCTGTCCCCAAGGTGTCAGTCATCCAGCCCACAGTGGGTCTCAAAGCCCTTTCTTGCTCCCTCGGGACACTTCTCTTTGACACATACCTGGGGCATCCTTCATGTAAACTGGAGACATTCTTCAACATTCTCATCTGCTAAATAACCAGCTCCCCCATGCAGTTTAGACGAGGGTGGCTGGAGGGCTTGCCCAGCAAGGATTGGCAAATTTTTCTTTGTAGTAGATGGTAGTTTCATGTTGCACAAAAGTGGTCTTCGGGAATACATAAATAAATGGCCTGGTTGTGTTCCAGTAAATTTTGTTTACAACTGTGGGCTGGCCAACCCCTGCTCTAGGGTGTTGATTTTTGATTGGATCCTTCAAGTGAACCAGAGAAAAATGCTGGCTAGAGGACTTCTGATACCCAGGGGGTGTGGTTTTGGGGGTACACATATCTCCATATTACGATGCAAATATCGCAGGGTACGAAGCAAGCAACAGTAACATAACAGTAATGCGTCTGCTTTCAACAGGTAGCATTCATTGAACACTCACCAAATGCTGGGTGCTGTGGTTTGAATGTCCCTGCCCCTCCTCTTCCTCCTCTCTAGTCAAGCTCATAGACAGTCCCGTCACCACTGAGTTGAGAAGTGGAGCCTTTGAGAAGTGATCAGGCCGTGCAGGCTCTGAGCTCATAAAAGAACTAACGACACACACACACACACTACTCCTGCCTCCCACCGACTGTCCTTCTCTGCCTCTCTGATTTCTTCCTGCCGTGATGTCTTCTGCAGTGCTTACGAGCCAGATGCAGCCCCCGGATCTTGGACTTCGAAGCTTCTGTAACAACCAAATGAACTTCCACCCTCCCTATGGCAGGTGCCATGGTATAGCTCTTCAAAACAAATGAACACTCTAGCTAAGGACTCGGGAGGAAGGTTGTCCTTTAACTTATGTAACACCCATCTGAAATGCCCCTGATAGTCATCACCCCAGTTAAAGACAGAACTAGAATTCAAGAGAGGACAACTGGGGCTTCCCAGCATGCATGAGGCCCTGGGTTCAATCCCTAGCACCTCATAAACCAGGCAAGTTGGTTCAGACCTGTAATCCCAGCACTCAGGAGACAGAGGCAGAGAGAGCAGAAGTTCAAGGTCATTTTAGGCTAGAAGAGTATAAAGCCAGTCTGGGCTAGAGACTCTGTCTTAAAACAACAACAAAAAAAAGAAAGAAATCGGAGAGGGTGTGTTGGGGGGCACAAAGAAAACAAAGGGAATAAAAGGGACTGGCTTGTTCACAGTAAGGAGTGGCGGCTGCAGGCAGGTCAGTGAAGCTCCTTCCCTTAGGCTGACCCGGTGTCGGACAGAAACCGGGTGGGGCTCCTGCCCCTGCCTTTCATCCCTCAGCATCCAGAGCCTTCTGAGGGTACCAAGTCCACGGGAACTTAGCTCCCGTATATAAAACAGCAAAATACCATTCGTGTGCTCTCATCTTTCCATATCTCGGAAAGCATCTCTGGGTGGCTCATACACCTTCTGCCAGGGGAATACTTCCACCTTAGGCATTAGAGATAATGATGTTTATCTTGATAAACAATGCATGTTTCATTTTGGAGTATTTTGGCTGACTCTAGGGGTGTGAGGTTGTCTGACCCTGGGGATGTGAGGCCGCCTGAGTCTGGGGGTATCAGATTGACTGACAGATGTTATGGAGGTTGACTGTGTATAACTTCCTCATGGTTTCCTAGGATTTGCCAGGGGTCCAGGTCAGTTGGCTGGAACCAAGCCAGCCTCAAGGGGTCTTGCTTCTAGTCCTGGAGTCAGTTGGCAGGCGATCCTACGAAGACAGAGGGGATGGACGTTCAAGACACCCAGGACCCAGACTTTGAAATTGTTGTGATTCTGCTTGTGCTACAATTTACAACCGAATAAGGGCGGCAGGGTACTGTGGCCAGGGCCAGTCTATAGCATGAGGCTGATATTTGGAAGCCGCGGAATGACTCTTAAAAATCTTCATTTGCTGCAAGTGTGCCCTGGCTCTATGACCCCAAAGCCCAGCCTGCTACTCTCTCTGCTTAACACCTTGCAGTTGCCACGTGCCTTCCCACGTGTATGCTGTCTAGATCATCTCCTTAGCCATCAGCCAATTCAAGTTGCCAAGAGCCTTCCCATGTGAATGCTGCCCTGGCCATTTCCTTAGCCATCAGCCAATCCCAGGATCTCTTTGCGGATTGCTTGGGCCAGAAATCTGAAGCGTTCTTGTCCTTTAACTGACTTTACTTTGGAGGTTGGGGCAGCTTGCATTTTGCTGTTTTGCGGGGATGCTGTGGTCTGCGATGTACCACAGAACTTGTACTGCATTTGGTTGAGTCCCTGCTATGTAGGCAAACTTGGGTCTGGATTTCAGTTGCCTCTTCGGACTCTCAGAAAATTCAGCTCTTTCCTCAGCCAGCTGAAAAATGGACCAGGTATCTTTACTGCCCTCTAGTGACGATATTGTTATTTAGCAGAATTCAATTTAAATGTGGATGGTCAAATTAGAATAGAGAAATTAGGCTAGAATTTTAAATTAGTTTTTATTTTGAGGCATCAAAGAGTAAATATTGATAGTCTCTAGTTCTTTCTCTTTTGGGGGGTGGTAGGAATTACTTTGAGATAGGGTCTCATTATGTAGTCTCAGCTCACCTGGAGCTGACTACGTAAGATTGGGCTCTTCTAGAACTCAAAAGATCCTCTTGCTTCTACCCCCCAAATGCTAGGATTAAGGGGCTGTACCACTGTGCCTAGCCTATAGAACTGGCTGCTCTTCCATAGGTACCTGGGTTCAATTTTCAGCTCTCACACAGTGGCTCACAACTGTCTACGTCATGAGCTCCAGAGGATCTGATGCCCTCTTCTGGCCTCCATGGGCACCAGGCTCCAACCAGTGCACAGACAGACATATGTGCAGGCAAAAATAAGCATACACACACACACACACACACACACGATAATCCCTTATTTCACTGAGAGCCCAACTATTTATGTTAGACCCCAGTTCTGGCACTTAAGAGCTGTGTGATCTTGGGAATACTACTTACCCTCTCTGAACTGGGTCAGCAATTCTTGCTTTGTAAGGCACATTAACGACCTGGCTGTATGGAAGTGCCCAGGACAGTGTGCACACAGTTTTTAATTATAAATACCACTGTTCAGACAATTCTTTCTTCAAAAAGTTGTAGCGTTCCTCATGGGCCATAGCATTGCTTCTGCTACACAGCTCGAAGCAGATTGAGCTCTTTGGTTTGGCTTATAGACAGCTGCCTCCAGTTCTAGATACCTGGCTCCACTCTAAGCTCCAAATGCTGTTTGGAACGGCTGTCTGATTTGATTGGCTAACAGTTTTGTTTCACTTATTTAGCGTGTGTGCAGTGTCATTCAGTTCACTGAAACATCTCTTGTGTGTTGTGCACAAATAAGACTCTCTTTTTAAACTTGGGGCTTTTAAAACCCAGGGCTTAGCACTCTTATGGGCAAAACAAGCTGAGCGTCTGACAACCCAGGCTTCCCCTATAAACTGTGTGCACACATCAAGAACTGGGTGCCAGCAGACCGAATCCTCTGAGACAGTGCCTTGGGCAGGTGCATGGGACAGTAGCTCAAGCCACACCCCGACAAGCCAGTACTCACTCTCTTAGTCACCCACATGAGCCTTATGATGAACAGCTCCACAGCTGGTCTGCCGACCTTAGTACAGAAAAGTCATTTCACCGAGAAATGCCAGAGTCCCCCAAAATTCTTACACGAGAGAAACAAAACTCTCTATGGATCTCAGAAAGTTGGAAGTCATGTTAGTGACCTTGGCTGTCTCAAGTTGGTTCCTAAGAGAGACACGGAAGTTTGGGGTGAAGGTCTGCCTGTTAGCTTTTGCCCAGGACACCACCGTACATGAGTTGCAGTTGACCGGACCCACTTTCAAGCCCTGCCCCAGCTGCTGGCTGCAAGGGCTCATGCATGAGCCTCTCTGACATCCTGCTCCATACCCAGCGGCCTGAAACTGGTCCACTCACCAGCACACTTTGCCTAGAGAAGCCATCAAAAGATTCCCCGCAGTTATCCCTCTCAGGCTCTCCCCACCCACTTTGTGCCCTAGGGATATTGCTGGTAGGGCTGTAAGCTGCTGCAGCCACCATGGAAAGCATGGTGGCCCCTCAAAAGGCTTAACGCAGAATTACCACGTGATCCAGCAATTCAGCTTTGAGTATACATATAAGATAATTGAAAGCAGAGACTCGAAGACATGCGCGCACATCCAGCTAAGTGGGAGAAATGATGCAACGATTCCTTTCTGGATGATTGTTACAAATGGGTGTGTGTACATGCAAGGGAATAGCAGATGCCACTTGGTGCTGAAATAGGAGGCATCCTAACAAAGCTAGCACATAGTAAACCCTGGGGTTTGTTAGACAAGCAAGTCACAAAGGATCATACTCTACATCACACTTATTTGAGGTACCTAGAAAAGTAAAACTCACGCAAACAGTAGAGGGGTGAGTGAGGAGGCCGGGGGGGGGGGGGTCAGTGTTCAATTGGCTTGGGAAAGTGAGACAGTCCCAGAGATGGGCAGTGGCCATGTCTGCACAGCAACACAAGGCGCTGATGCCACCAAGCTGTGCTTAAGATGACGAACATCGTTCCTCCTGGAGGTCTGTGTTGAAGGGACAGCCCTCTCCACCCCACTGAGGGCACATGGACCAGGTGAACCTTGAGGTGCAGGGGAGTCTGTCTGCTGCTTCTTGTTCCCGTAAATAGCAAAATTATTTTCTAGGAGGCTGATAGACCAGATTGGCCAGGGGAACCAGAGCCAAAGGAGACACTGCAAAAAGTAATAGGAACACGCTAGGCAAACCTGGATTCACAAGCTTGTAGATCTAAAAGGAAGCCAAGGGCCGCCTGCTTAAAGTTTGAGTTTAGGAAGCCAGGAGCGCAGTCTCCGAATTCTGCGAGTTCCCAAGTCAGTGGTGGGGTGGGATGCACAGAATAATTTGTTTTAGAAAGTTGTTCCTGGATTTTGCAGAGCACTACCTGGAAGGTTTCCTTTTGTGGCACAACGTCGCCACCTCATGGACAACATTTATATGACACAAAGTTCTTCTAGACTGCTGCAAGCCTTTAAGGCCCTGTCTCAAATACAGTTTCTTTTCAGAGAATCCATACAGGGCAGTCTCATATTTGCAAAATAGCTATTTGGAGCAAAACTGTATTCTCATGTTGCCTTGTTTTTCCGCAAGGCTGAAACATCTTTTCTTTCCTGCACTTGATATCAGGATAGGGTATGGGTTTGTGGGATTGTTTCTATCTAACCTAAAACAAAAGAGAGGGGAGAGGGATGGGGAGTAGAAAGAGGAGGAGAAGAAGCAGGGAGGGGGCGGGGAAGGGACAAAAGAGGCCACGACTCCCTTCTATGCCATCTCCTGCCGATCTCTGCTCGCCTCTACCACGGCTGTTCAGGAGCGCTGTTATAACCTCAGTGCCCGCTTCTCTCGCAGCTGTGACCTCAGTGCCCACTCCTCTCTAGGACTCATTCTTTCTACCCAAGCACCATGGAGCTGGCTCTCCATCCTGGCCCTGGGGCCATCTTGGTCCTTGACTTGCCTGAAGCAGCTGACCAGCCACTCCTTTCTGGAACCCAACCTCCTTGCCTTCAGCTGCCCTCCTCTTCTGGCTCCTTCACACCTTTCTTGGTCCTCACAGCTCCATGCTCTCCCGCTGTTTCCTTTCCAACTAACAAGTCCCGGGCACCACCTTGGGTCAGGTTTCATGCCAGCATGAAGCTAGGGTCTTCTCTGGCTCCTGCCTTAAATTTGCAGGGGCACACTAATAGCTCCCCAACTTGTAGCTCTCCCAGCTGCTAGATGGACATCTCTAATAGACAGCCCCCACATGTAAGCACTCCAAACCTGACTCCCACAGTCCTAAGAAGCTTTCCTGCTAGCACAGCTGGAACGCTTCCTGCCGTCCCATTTTTCTCTCCTTTCCCTTGTCCCTCCCTTCTGCCTCACCCCATCTAATCCACCAGAAAATTCTTTCAGGTTTATATGCAAAACTGACCTGACTTGCACCCTGTTTAGCCATTCTGTGGTGTTGATCATCCAGATTGCTCTGCTTCTCACCTCAGCTATCCACAGAGCTTCCTTTGGGTGTCTAGTCTGTTCTCAGCCTGGCAGCGGGGACACCCCACATCTCTGCATAATGGCTCTGGGGCCTCCCACTAGGGAAATCCAGGCCTGTGTTTTACCTTCAGGGGCCAATGCAGCTGCGGCCCTCAGCAATGGCTCCCAGACCCTACCCTCTCTAGCTCCTACTATTTCTAGGCATACCAAGATGAAGTCCAACAGGACTCCCTGGTCACCCATCACCACCAGGCCTCAGAGCCGCTGTCCCTGCCCATTCGACTTCCCATATCCTTTTTCTACCGTTACTTTTCTATAGAACCACAGGTGCCACGTTGCTGGCATGATACCAGCTCCTTTCTCCTGGCCTGGAGCCACCCTGCCTGGAGGCTGACACTTTTGCTTGGTTTTGCTCATTGCTGCAGCTTCGGAGTCTGGCATGTGGTGAAAACTCCAACCAACAGCAGCTGGCAAGTTCATAGGCACAGTGGGGTGAAGGGAGGCACGTGGTCTGTGAAGCCAAGTTATAGGTTTGAGTCCCAAGCTCATTTTTATTAACCAAAGATCTTGGAAATGCAATACAAAAAGCATAAGAGATCAAACTCCATGATTGAGAGTCCTTCAAAGTTAAAAATGTCTGCTCTCCGAAAAGCACTGTTTGAGGAGCTGCAAAGACAAGCCAGAGGGGGAGAAAGTTTCTGAGTTCCATGTGTGATTCAGAACTCGTGACTAGTATATAGAAGGAATTCCCAGGGCTGGTTCTGCTTTTATACGTTTTTGAAAATAAGACTTAGTAGTCAGGGGAAGTCTCCTCAGGCTAAGAAGAGGGATTGCTTCTTCAGTGAGGAAACTGGGGATGAGGGCCTTATTTATCACAGTGACTGAAGGCTCATGGTCCTAAGCTCTTGCAAGAGTTTAAGCTGCCCAGTTCTCCAGCTCCCTTTCTGTGAGCACACCCCAGTGACGGCATTCTCTCTGGTCAGTGTGTGCGTGGTGCCTAACTGTGGGTGTATGTCATCTGCACTTTGCTAGTGACCCAAGCTGTTGGACAGCTTTTCATTTCTCAAGCTTTTATCCTTTCAGGTAAAAATTTAAACATTTCACGATGCTTTAGGCATGAACAAGTTGGCCTGGCTTCTAGTTTGGACAAGTTTGGACTTAGTCATGTCTGACAGAATCAGACACATTCTGAACAGAGCTGGTTTCGTGGGTGTCCCTCACCCCGCAATGGGAGAGGGCCATGAGCATCCTTTGATGGCCTACTGTCCCCTTCTGAACATCCCTAATCATGTTTAGGACCCCATGTTTTCATGTTACACTGGACCCCACAAATCATGTCACAGACATAGCCTCAAACATAGCCCCACAGATTTGATTCATTAATGCAGACTCATTTACACTCATTGGTATTAGGAGAAAGGGAGCCATGGGGAAATTAAATCAAGCTGAATAATTTCCAACTTATCAGGAAAACATACAGTCTTGGTTCAGACCATGAACTAATTAATGCTACTTCTCGTTGTTGGTAGCAAGTCCTTGCCACCACCACACAGGTTTCTATGGGCTTGTCACACTACAGTTTCTGCTGTCAGGACAAGCCCCAGGTAAAGCACTTCACAGTTGTTTCCAGTAATGTTGGTTGTCTCACCTGGGGTAGCAACTGTTCTGAACTACCGCCTCAGAGAACGGCGGCTTCCAGCTCTGCGGTTAACATGTTCGTTCCTTCTTTCCCTCTCTCTGAGCCTCACATTCTCCAAGGCACTCAGGATAACTTTTCCTAGGATGGGGTATTCGGGTTCTCTAGGTTCATATGTATATATGGCTTTCATCAGAATGGCTTGCAGGCTGTGCTCTAGCTAGTCCAACAATGACCGTCTACCTATAGATGGCCCAAACGTTCAGTAGTCATTCAGTCCGCCAGACTGGAAGCCTCAGCTCTTCTTCAGTCTACACTGGAATCCCAGAGAAGCAGGCTCTAATGGCAATGCAGAAATGGACTCGCCAGTGAGAATGAGGGCAAGCAGGCAAAAAGAGCGAATATTAGCCACAGCTGTTGACAACAAGCTTGAGAGCAGAACTCTCTGCTGGTCTAAACCTAGGTGGGACCTTTGAGGTAGAAACACAATGACCTTGACGGACTGGAGGTAAGTTCCAACTCTCCGACCTTTGGTCAAGGTGGAAACAGGCTCACATTTTGGGCCTCCATAACAGGCAGTCACTGTGATGAACTAGGCTCCTGCACTGGGATCCACAGACCAGACAAAACTAAACCAAAATGGAGTCTACTATGTCTTATTACCACAGAATCAAGCTAAACAGGAAGCAGGATGGCAGCACCCCACAGACCAGCACTGACACAAGGAAGTTTGGTTTCTTGAGTTAGTACAAGGAAACTCCCTCTGCCTTCGACTCACAGGAGAGACCTGTGGCCGCCTGGTCAGTCTTTACCATCTTGCTTTATTCCCACTGCTCTGCTTCTGTGCCCCCATTTACTATTGGGTTTTATAGAAACAGAAACTTACAAAACATCACACAGAGTAGCCATTTAAATCTACAACTCAGTTTGTTGCCATTTCGACCTTCAAGTATTTAAACCCTCCACTCAACTGGGTTTTACTTTCTTATGAGGTCTAAATTAGCACGGCACCACACCTATATTAGATAATTTTTTTTTAACTCAAAGAGGACACAATGTTCTTTAAGTTTGTTTTCTGTGTAAATATTAAATTCAATAAAATTGTCTTTAGGTGTATAGAGGTTTGTTTTGCATTGTTTTTATGGTGCTGGGGTTGGAACCCAGGGTTCTGTTCATGCCATGAAAGTGCTTTACCGGTGGCCTGCATCTCCAGCTCCAACCAGCTAGAATTTTGAGTCACCATCATCACAGAAATGTTGAGCAGTCCTGTCACCCCCCAGACTCCGTATCATGATCCCTTCATAGTCAATCCCATCCACTCCCTCTCCAGGGCAGCCCCCAATCTCGTCTTCATCCCCATTTGCCTTCTCTGGAATATCATAAAGGAGTGACGTGGCATGCAGTTTGGGGCCTGGCATCTGTCTTGTCAGCTTAACAGTACTGTAAGGGAGTACCTGGGAATAATAAAACACAAAGAGGCTTCTCTTGCTTCACGTTGTGCTGGCTAGTTTTTATGTCAACTTGACACAGGCTAGAGTCATCTGGAAATACGGAACCTCAACTGAGAAAATGCCATCAGATAGCATTTTTCTGATTAATAATTTATGTGAGAGGGCCTCTCCTATGCCTCCTCCGGGCAAGTGGTCCAAAGTTATATAGGAAAGCAAGTTATGCAAGCCTTGGGGAGCAAGCCAGTAAACAGCATTCCTCCATGGCTTCCACCTCAGTTCCTGCCTCCAGGTTCCTGCTCTGAGTTCTCAGTGATGATGGACTATGACCTGGAAGTGTAAGCTGAAATAAACCCTTTCTTCACCAGGCAGCTTTTGGTCATGGTGGTTTATCACAGCAGTAGGAACCCAAACTAAGAACAATTTTGATGGTTCTAGGCCCAAGTTGGGTGACATCACTTCTGTAGTGGGGATATGGGGTGAAAATGGTGTCTGGGGGTGTGTGTAGGAGAACAAAATACATTGTGGTCAGGAGGAAGAAGAGAAAAGAGAATAGATCTGGGGTCCCATAATCTCCTCAAGAGCACACTCTCAGAAACAGGCTCAGCACTGAAGAGAGGGGGAGGAGAAAGGGGAGAGAAAGAGAAGGATGGAGGCGTGGAAGGAGTAAGAGATTGAGGGAAGAAGGGAGGGAGGGAGAAAGAGAGCATCTCACTGGGCTGTTCCACTTCCCAAGGAGGCACTCTGGGGCCCAAATCATTAGTATATGGCCTCTGGAGACACTTTGTATCGAACCTACAGCAGCCTCCTTCACTGGGTATCTACAGATACAGTCTTGATGTGTGTGGGCATCACCGACCTGCTGCCCGTCATGACTCAGTAAGGTTCTAATGGAGCACATTTTCTTTCTTTGTACACCAGTGGAAGGGCATGCGAGGTGTTTCCTCTCATGAGCAAAGTTGCTGTGAACTTCTAGTTACAGGTTTTCATTATAAGAGCATGCGTTTTCCTCCCTCTTGGGTGTGCCCCTGGGGATGAGGAATAGGGCCTGTTATGGCAAATGGTCTCACCTGTATAGGAGGAGGCTGCCTCCGTTTTCAAAGCTCTTGTCCTCTCCTGCATTCCCTCCTGGAAGGCAGCGAGCTCCTGTAGCTAGAGTTTTCCTTGGCTCTTGACTTTCTGTTGCTGCATTGTTCTGGGTTTTTCTTAACTTATTCATGGTGTTTCACTTTGGCCGCAATTTGCATTCCCCTAATGGCTTACGTTGTTAACTGTCCTTTCATGTGTTTATCTGCAGTTTGTTAGATCTTTGGTGAGGAATCCCTTCCAGTCTATGCCGCATGTCATTAGGTGGTTTTTTTTTTCTTTTTTCATTTTTGAGTGGACAGACTGTTTTTGTTATACACCACGAGATCTGTGAGAGTCTATTTCTGGATTCTCTGTCCCAGCCCATGAATCTGCTTGTCTGTCACTGGGCCAGGACCACACTGTTTTTATTGCTGTAACTGTTTTACTGTCATGAGAGCATATTTCATTGGTCTAAGGGCAGTCTTTCCCTTCTTTTTCGAGATGGTGCTCAGTTATTTTTAAATTTTTTTTTTCAGTTCAACATTAGCACAATTTTTGTTAAGTTCTCCCCAGATACTGGTGGGGCATTGACCCGAAGCGACGTTAAGTGAACTAGAATAATTTGGGGGCAATGATCCTTCATGGTACTTTCCTTCTAGCAGAAGGACAGACAGACCGCATCTTTTGTTAATGTCTGCATTCGTGTTAGATGGCTGGCTTCCTCTCAGGTGTTCATACATGCATTATTAAACATTACCAAATCATTATTAAGTTAAATACATGCATTATTAGACATCATTATTAAATCATGATTAAATGATTAAATACATTATTACATCAGAAGTGAGAACAGGACACACCGGCAGGACTAAGGTCCGGCTGGAGACGCCACAGTCAAGGATGGTTTGTATATCTGCCTATATCAGCTTTTGGCTCTTACAGTATTAAGTTTGAGGATTAGCACAGCAGAAGGCCCCAGTACAGTTCAGGCGCCACCTCTGGGTGCAGCCCATAACTCTTGGCAGTGAACGGCCTCTCTCTCAGCTCATTCTTCACCGAGGGAGAACTGACCACCGGCAGAAGGGAGCCACACTGCTACTGTGGATTGGAAGCCATCCAACATTTGCGACATACTGAACACTTTTTGAGATTTCATATAAATATGGCCCTATGTGGAGACCGTTTGAAAGGAGCTACTTAGTCTAATCTGCAGAAGAATTTGGGGGAAAAATACACAAGACCCCAGCATGCTGCTACAGGGATGTTTGAACTCCTTCCATTGCACCCAAAGTGACAGGACCCTTACAATCACTTGCACAGTCTGCATCTCCCTTTGAGGACACTGATTTCCACTAACGGCTATCTTAAAGGCAGAAAGTGGCTCTTACCCACCAGACTGCAAGTCTATCAATGTCCAAAGACCACAATGCCTCAGCTTCTTTTTTAAAAATTTATTCTCCTCTCATACATTACATCCTGACCACAGTTACCCCTCCTTCCATTCCTCCTAGCCCCGCCCCCAGATCCACTCCTTCTTCGTTCTCCTTCAGAAGAATATCAACCAAACATGGCATAACAAGTTACAGTAAGACTAGGCACACACCCTTTTATCAAGGCTGAAGGAGGCACCCAGTAGGAGGGAAAGGGTCCCAAGCACAGACAAAAGGGACAAAGACATCCCTGACTCCCATTATTAGCAATCCCACAGGAGCATCAAGCTGCATCACGGTAACATATATGCAGAGGACCTAGCTCAGACTCAAGCAGGCTCAGTCATTTTCTTCAGTCTGTGGTCCCCTATGAGCCCTGCTTAGTTGATTCTGTGGGTTGTGTTCTAGGGGCATCCTCAACCCCTCCGGCTCCTACAATCCTTCCTCCACCTCTTCTGTAGGGTTCCCTAAGCTCCACCTAAGATTTGGCTGTGGGTCTCTGCATCTGCTCCCATTGGTTCCCGGAGGAAGCCTCTCTGATGACAACTGGGCTAAGCACTAATCTGTGAGTATAGCAGAATATCTTTAGGAATCATTACATTGACTTTTTCTTGCCATTTGTGTTTGGCGCTATCCTAGGTCTCTGGGCTATGCAGCCTTGATTCCTGGCCATCCAAGCAGTGTTGGGCATGGGCTCCCTCTCATGGTGTGAGTCTCAAGTTGGACCAGTCATTGGTTGGCCAGTCCTACACGTCCTACAGTACCATCGCCCCAGCACACCTTACAGGCAAGACAAATTGTAGGTTGAGGATTTTGTGACAGGGTTGATAGTCTGGAAGCCTTGCCTATTTACAGAAGATGCTGGTTCAGGCTCTGCATCCCCCATTACTAGGAGTCTTCAGTGGGGTCACCCTTGTAGATTCCAGGGAGCTTCCACTGCACCAGATTTGTTTCTTTAAAGAACGTTGGTTCAATGGCTTTTGCTTCCTGGAGGCTTCCAGGAACAGTTCAAGTAAGAATTACAGCAGAATTAGGATAAGTGTCTCCACCACAATGGAAGTTTAACTTTCTTATAAAGAAAATGAAGGTCACATAGCTTAAACAGGAAAGAAGTGTACACGTTCCTTATTTTTGTTTTATTTTATTTATTTACTTATTTGTTTGTTTGTTTGTATCATAGTTAGCTCCACAAAACAGCCAGGGATCAGGCTCCTTCTCCCTATGGCTTTGCTCCCCTTTGGGTGTCTCACTCGTTTTCATTGTCTGACATGAGACCATGGTGACATACCAGCCATTGGAAGATGAACACACATTTGTTATCCCGCTTTCTAACGGTTAGGAATCTAGTCCCACTGACTCCAGGACCCTTAGGAACTTTCAGAGGTGCTGTCAGTGGGATTCATTCTCATATGAAGGTGAAGGCAGGATACGCTTTGTGAAGGGCCCTAGCCCTTCCTGACTGTGGGACAGAGGCAGCCTTCAGTCCCTTTACCCGAGGACTTAAGCTAGAAAGGCTCTGTTTTTCTCATATTAAAAAGAAAAAAAGAAAAAGGAGCCACGCTGATCTACGGCACAGCAGGTTGCCACAATGAACTCAGTTACATTGCCACGTGCAAACTGTGAGGACACACCCAGCTCAGGATGCTCTGAGTGTTGAAATATGAAGCGGCGGGGCTGCGTCCCCAACACCCCGGCCGCTTGGCTAGCTCATGCCCGAAATAACAACACACAAACTGTATTCATTTAAAGAACTGCTTGGCCCATGAACTCTAGCCCTTACAGGCCAATTCTCGCACCTGGACTAGCCCATTTCTAATGATGTGTGTAAGCACCCCAAGGTGCGCTTACCGGGAAGATTCTAGCCTAAGTCCATCGTGGGTTGCAGCTGCCTGGGAGAGCTGAGCATGGCGTCTCTGCTCCAGCAGAGCTGTTGGTTCTCTCCAGGAGCAGAGCAGAGTCTGACCTCACTTCCTCTTCCACCCAGCATCCTATTCTGTTTACTCCTCCCAACAATGTTCTAACCTATGAGGGCCAGCCAAGCAGTTTCTTTTATTGCTCAGCCAATGAAATCAACAGATTGATATGACACTCCCACATCACTTCCCCTTTTTCTGTTTAAACAAAAAAAAGAAGGCTTTAACTTAACATAGCAAAATTACATATAACAAAACAGTTATCAAGTAAAAATAACAATAATCTATATCATAACTAAGGAAAACTATAACTATAACTAGCTATTCTTAACTCCATCAAAGACTCAAGAAAGATACAATATTACCTAAGCAAACAAGAAATAGACAACTTTCAAACTCTAGAAATGACAGAGACATCTCGCTGTCTGGACAGTCACCCAAAGTTCCTCTATACCGTTGGGGCATCCATCTTCGGCCTACAGGCCCATAGTTTCCAGCAGACATTTCCACAAAGCAGGAAATTTCAAAGGCAGTCACTATCTGCTTGTCCTCAAGAATGTCTTGCAGACTCTTTCATGAATCAGGAACCCCGAAAGATCATCTCACCTTTAGGCAAGTTCAGCAGTCCTCTCTCTGCGGGTTCTCTGTGTCCAGTTTATGCAATAGTCCAGGCAAGAGCAGTTTCTTGCCCAAATGGCTATCAAACTCCATAAGGATCCTCTTCGATGCCCATCTTCCTCTTGAAGTAGATTGGTGCTGCCAGGAGCAGAGTGTCTCATTGTCATGAAAAGTCCTAAGTTATTAAAACATTTAAAATGCCATATTCTATAATCTTTGAAAAATATGAAGAATGCCTATCTAAAATATATCTATGCACATCTAGAAAATCTTAACTAACATGACTACAAACTTAATTATTATTAATGATTATTCATTAACAATCTATATACATTACAAAATTAACCTTAAATTTAAATCACTAAAGCAAAATCCATATCAATGTAAATTATTCATACCTATATCATCTCCCCCTTTAAATGTAAAAGAACATTTATAAACAATATTTGGGAATATGGGCGCAGATTTTCCTCTCCAAACTGCTTCCTGCTGAATGGGGGCGTTGTTAATTAGGTCTTTCATGGTATAACCTGTGTGCTAGTTTCATCTCAGTTGGCAGTTGAGCGAAGCAATTTTCTGAAGGAGTTCACAGCAACCGTTCAGGAGGGCGTGGTCCATCATACCATATCGGAATAGAAGAAATGAACAGGGTCTCATCCTCTGTGAAAACAAAATAGGAAACTCCTTTCGAAAGCATCAAGTCCTTAGATCCAAATATCAAAGTCAAGGCATTAAAATCTCTACGTTGGATTAGTTCAGCAGCATTTATAAACAAATATCTTTTAGCAGCTGTTGCTCCTTCCTCAGCATTCAAACAATTCAAAGAGAGCATAATAGCATACAGTATCAAGATTCTCTGTGTATTTTCCATCTTTGTATGCTTTATTTTAACCTCTATTTCATTTATTTTTACTTTTATTGTATATTCTCCGTATCTTTGTCCTGGAATAACTCTGTAGACCAGGCTCTCCTTGAACTCTCAGAGATCCGCCTGTCTCTGCCTCTCAGGCATTGGGATTAAAGGTGTATGCTACTACACCTTGAACTCACAGAGATGTTTGTCTCTGCCTTCTAGGCACTGGGATTGAAGCCGTGTGCTACCACACCTTGAAGTCACAGAGGTCAATTTCCCTCTGCCTCCCAAGTGTTGGGATTAAAGGCGTGTACTACCACACACAACTTCTCTTTTTCTTACTTTTTTTTAAGAACTTTTAACTTTTAGCTTGCATATATTTTCAACACACTGTAAATCATTTAAAAATTTTCTTTATCTTTGAATCTCTTTACTGTATATCTCTCTTTTTCTGACCACACGAGCCTTTAAATTACTGAGCAATATGAGTAGGATTAAAGCCGTGGCTTTGCCAGCTAGATCCAGTCCATTCCTTAGCTTTCCGGCCTCAAGGCAGAGTTACAGGCTGTAGCCGCGTTTATAGCCACAATTCTGTGGCATTTCAAGGTCCCTGCCAGCCAGCAAGCTACAACAGACAACACACAAGTCCTCTCTCTGTAGCCGGCCCTCCTGCCTCAGTCAGAGTTTGTCCTGGCAGGACGGCCCAGAAAGCCCGCATTTTAAATCGGCGCAGCTTTTTTCCTGCTACAGCTGAAAATCGAAAAGCATGTGTTTCAGCTTTTCACCAACACCGTTTAAGTGTTTTGTGGCAGGACCTCTTAATGAGCTGCAGGGTTTTGCAGCTGAAGCTGAGTCAGGAAGCCTCTCTTAGATGAGAGTGCTTGCTTGCTTCTAACAAGCAGAGGAGACCCGAGAAACTGCTGCTACCAAGAAAACATGCTTTACTCTTTCCCAAGCTTTTTCAGGCTTTTTGTGGATTCAGTTAGCCACACGTCTGGGCGCCATCTGTTGAAATATGAAGCGGCGGGGCTGCGTCCCCAACACCCCGGCCGCTTGGCTAGCTCATGCCCGAAATAACAACACACAAACTGTATTCATTTAAAGAACTGCTTGGCCCATGAACTCTAGCCCTTACAGGCCAATTCTCGCACCTGGACTAGCCCATTTCTAATGATGTGTGTAAGCACCCCAAGGTGCGCTTACCGGGAAGATTCTAGCCTAAGTCCATCGTGGGTTGCAGCTGCCTGGGAGAGCTGAGCATGGCGTCTCTGCTCCAGCAGAGCTGTTGGTTCTCTCCAGGAGCAGAGCAGAGTCTGACCTCACTTCCTCTTCCACCCAGCATCCTATTCTGTTTACTCCTCCCAACAATGTTCTAACCTATGAGGGCCAGCCAAGCAGTTTCTTTTATTGCTCAGCCAATGAAATCAACAGATTGATATGACACTCCCACATCATCTGAGATTCTGAGGAAGAGAGAAAGGTGCTAAGGGGTCAGTGGCAGTCCTTCTTAGCCAGAGATGGTCATAGACTGGGCTTGGGCTGGGCACTAATGAAAAGTAACAAAAGAACTCCCAAATCTCAGTGGCCAACTGAACAAAAGTGAATGCTTGCAGAGAGTGTTTCCAACTTTGGACACTTCTCAGACTACTCCCTCTTCGGCTCGCTTGCTATGACGGGCTGCTTCATGTAGACCAGCTGCGGATGGTTGAGTGCTCCATCCCCTCCAGCAGGGAAGCTGTCCCAGCCCTTCCAAGAAATGGTCATGGAGTGACTGGCATGTCCCACCTAATCACTTTTATCACATACTGCAGTCCCCTACCCGTAAACTTAGAAGAAAACGAGGGCCACAAGAGTAGTCTCTAACAGAGCGTGATGCTACATGGGGCTTCAGCTTACAACAGAACATTCTTGGGGTCTGGGGAAACAGGACAGCTTGGCACTTACAGTGGTCCCAGCCCTAGGCTCTTGTCCCAGCCTGAATGCTGGCCGATGCTGCCACTTGGGGTTCCCAATTTGGGATTCAAGAGTATTCATTCATTTATAGCCAAGCTCAGTTTTCAGTTTGAATGAGTTTGTGAATTTGGAACTCATCCCAAAGCAGGAACAAAAAGGATCACAGATAAATTATGTTGTTTACCCATCAAGATAGACCACCCACTTCCTAATTACTCGGGTGCTTTGGTGACTTATTAAGTAACTTAGTCAGAAGACCTTAACACACAGCGCACTTCACATGAAAAGCCCTGGCAGGGGATGCCAATATAAACACCAACATTTTTTTTTTGTCTTTCCTGCCACAGCTGTTGTTTATCAGCATGGGACCCAATCATCTTTTTTTCCTAAATGAGAATCATCCACTCAAGGTTTTAGTCTCGGATCACGGTATCTTTCTTGTGGCATCATGAGGTTTAAACACTCGCTCCCCATTTCCCGAAGAAAAACGCCACACTCAGTGGGTGCTCTGTCCCATATCACCCGTCTTCTTGTCATCTTGGAGTGAACTGTGACTGTGAAGGGTGTCCGTTCACATCACACTGATGCTCCTCTTCCAGGTGTGGCCACTTGTCCCTCATCTGGCCTCGAGGGTGCCTCTGTTGAGGGAGATCAATTTTAGCTGATTGACGGATCAACTGGGTCTGGGTGCCTTCACGTTTTAAGCTTGTTATTCATTTTCTTGAAAGAGCCAAGTAGATTTCCCTGAGTGCCCTCAACAGCAGGCTCCAACCAAAGGGTGATTTGAGATTGGGGCTGATAGAAGATGCATTACCTTCAATATGATTCCAAGTTTGTCCTAAGCAACTATCTCACACCTAGCAGAGAAGGGAAGAGACCAGAGAAAGCATGTACAATGTCTGTGCTGGCTACTCTAACACATGCCACAGACTGATTTACATACAGATTGTTCCTTGCAATCCTGGAGGCTTGAATTTCACATCAAGATGTGGCTATGGCTAATGTCTCCTTCGTCTAGATAGCCACGATCCCCATCCCGCTCACCATGGTCTATGTGTTCTAATCTAATCTTCATATAAGCACACTTGTCAAATTATACTAGATATTTTCCATAATGGCCGCATTTAACTTCATTTAACCTTAACCTCTAAAGGTCATAATTTCACACACAGTAGTTTCTAAAATACTGGGGTAATATCTTCAACATCTGAATTGAGGGGTAAACAATCCAGACCACAACACACTCTAAGTCACATTATATCATGAAATGGTACCCACTATGGCCAGGAACAACTATGTAGCCCCAGTTAGGTTCTAACAGTCAGGAGACAGAGAACCAGTCTTAACAAAGTCTCTGTGGCAAGTGGAGCTGGCAGGAGTCAAATGCTAACAATATTTTTACTATGGAATTTAGCTGTTAGTCATGGCTTTCCATCCCGTGACCCTCAAAATCACAAGGAAATGGTACCAGCAACAACTATGTAGCCCCAGATAGGTGCAAGGGAAGGCACCCATTGCCTGCAGGGACTTCAGGCAGCTGCTCTCTCTCCCACTGTGACACCTAAACATTGACCACAGCAGAAGCTCTTGCCCACATGCCCACCTCTTACCAGCGGACTGTCCAGTGGCAAGAATTTGAACCTCTAGATGACTTCCACAGAATGCCACACCAAGTCAGTTCTCACACACTTTCTTATTTGTGTCATGTGATAACGCCTGTGCTGATGAGTTTTTGTCAACTTGTCACAACCTAGACTCACCTGGGGAGAGGGACTATCAACTGAGGAATTGCCTCCATTAGACTGGCCTGTGGCAAGTGGAGTTGGCGGGAGTCAAATCCTAACAATATTTTTACCATGAAGTTTAGCTGTGAGTCATCGCTTTCCATCCTGTGACCCTCAACATCACAAGGAAACGGTACCAAAATGATCTCAGTAAGATACGGCATCTGCCAGAAGTGATGGCCATCTATCAACGCAGGATTCTCTCTAATCTGTACACATAGTGATTGTGTGTATATATGTGTGTGTATTTTAAATGGAACTAGATTCATTGAGTGTATATTGATCTACAGTAAGTCTCTTTGACTTAATAATATATCTGATTTATTGTATATTCTGCTTGTTTATGAAGCTCAAGGACTTTTTAATATTTTTGGCAGATGGATGAATGGATAGATGGATGGATGGATGGATGGATGGATGGATGGATGGATGGAAACGGATGGGCTTTTACATAAATGGACTTATACTATAAATAGTAAGTTTTAGTCTCTTTCCTTTCTGCTTGCCCCTCTACCTGTTTGTTTTCTGTGGTGCCTCCTCTTTGCCCTATTGCAAGTTGAGGACCTGGCACATGTTCTTGGCACTTTGCCCACGTGGTGGTTTGAAAGAACATTGCCCCCAAAAGTAGTGTCACTATTAAGAAGCGTGGCTTTGTTGAAGTAGATGTGGCCTTGTTGGAGGAAATATGTCACTTTGGGGGGGGTGGACTTTGAGTTCTCCTATGCTCAAGCTTCTCCCAGGGCCATCGGTCAACTTCCTGTTGCCTGAAAAATGTAGGACCCTTAGCTACTTCTTCAGCACCATGTCTGCCTATACACCACTACACTCCCACCATGGTGATAACAAACTGAACCTCTGAACTGTAAGCCACCACCTCCATGAAATGTTTTTCTTTATAAGAGCTGTTGTGCTCATGGCACCTCTTCACAGCAATAGAAACCCTAACTAAGACAGCCCATGTTTGTCTACCCATCTGTGTCTATACACTGTCTCCATATGTAGAGGCATCTAGCTGTTTGTGTCATGTGTGTAGAGTCACAGCATTCACTTCCGCATGCCTCACTCCTTCCCCTGACACAGAGAAACCCAGCAAGATAGCTGGCAGGACAACTGTCTTTTGTTCCTAGTGGCTGCAAAAAGCTTCATATTGTGGATATATCACAATATATCTGTTGAAAGCTATTTAGTTCACAATGCCACACAATTTTCTGTAAGAAGATAATTATTAAATATTTCATAATACATACAAATGCCTACAAGTAAGGTGTCAGCTTCACTAGCTAAGCAAACACTATTCTTATTTCAAGGTTTAGAATTTATTTTTTATTATTTAATGTTATTTATTCATTCATTTATTATTTGGTTTTTGGAGTCAGGGTTTCTCTCTATAGTCCTGGCCATCCTGGAACTGAAGTCTGTGGACCAGGCTGACCTCAAACTGATCATTCTGCCTCTGTCTGCTGAGTACTGAGATTAAAGCTGTGCCCTACCACTGTCTGGCTCTTTATTACTTTCTTAAGATGAAGTATCACCATGTGGTCTGGGTTTGACTGGAACTCGCTGGCCTTGAACTCACAGAGACCTTCCCACTTCTGCCTCCCAAGTGATGAGTGTACAGGCCTGTGCCACCATACCCAGCCTTAGCTTAGCATATGTGTAACTGGATTCCTTCTGGCAGAACCAAAGTTCTTTAACATATCTGCAGGAACCATATATGCTAAAGACCTGAAGACAGCTTGACTTTGTCTGATTCTGCAGAGGAAGGATGTTGGGACATCATCTTGCATAGCTCACCCTCTGTATCTAATCTAACATCTTTATGGGTATTGTAAAACTCTTGGAATATATGGCCAAGGCTTAGCCTCAACTAACCCTAGAGCTGAGAATGTTGTAAGGTGATACCTGGAGCTCGTGGAAAAGGTTTTCTGGTGTCAGGCATAGTGGTGCACACCTGTAACCTCAGCACTCAGAAGGCTGAGGTGTGAGGATCATGAGTTCAAGGCTTACTTGGACCACTTGGCAAAACTGCTTCAAAAGCAAAGGATTTTCTACTTGGTCATGGCCTGTCCCCCTGGTCCCTCACCAATATGTTTGATAAATAAATTAATTTATAATTTTCTTTTATTCTGTGGCAACAAAAGTTCATGTCACACCTTCCACAGTACAGTACAACATGGTGCTCCAGGTAACGTTAGTCCACCTAAGTCTGCATTCTAGGTCCTGGTAACTTACATTGGCTCTGAACAAATGATCTGATGTTGTCTTTGAGGAAAGAGCTATGCTTTCACGACTGTTTGGATGTGGATTTCTACCCTGCTTTGAACTATAGCAGACCGCCTACTACATCATATCCTTCACAGTCTCATCTTTTCCTCTTTCTGTATTTCCTGTTTGTCAAGCTCTGAGCTTTCTCACCCCCTCCTTGGATTCCCCAAGACTTCCATTTTTTAATGCAATTAAAAATTATGGGGCGCCAACAAGCATCCGAAACAGCGATTATTCAAGAGCAGGCCGAGAGAAAGCTTGCATTTTCATACAGTCACTAAGGAAGGGGAAGGGGCTTCTTCGGGAACTTGGGCAACTTGGGCAAGACCACACGGGCAGTGCAAAACTGCTCTGACCATTGTTGAGTTACCACCCAAGAACAGGCAGGGACACTCACGATGGAAGTTCTACACTTGCCTGGTCTGTTTCTGGCATACTTCTGGAATGGGAAAGTTGGTGGAGAGCCCTTAAGAATCCCTGGGGCTGAGCCACCTCCATGTACAGGGCTTCTCTTCCTGCTTTTAATGGGCCCCATCTGGAACTCATCATCAGGAAGCTACTAGACCCCTTCGCAGAGGTCTTTTCCTACCTGGTTTTATTTCTGCAGAGGTTAACACTTCTTGCCTTGTTTCCAGGGCATCTCTTCTCGGTCCATTTTCCATGTAACTGGTGAACTGGAAACTGCTTCTTCATCCTGTTTGGACAGGCAAACTTCCCCTCCTGTGTCTTCACTGCTTCCTACCTACAGAGAAAAACACAAGTGGTCACCAACTTACTCTAAATCATCTGTAACACTTTTTCCTTAGTGGAGATAAGTAGAATTGGATGGAAAATGCAGCGTAGACCCAGGGCCTTAACTAAATGTTTAGGGACAGAGATCAAGTGATGACGCTTACGTTCGGTGATCTCATTGTGGAAACAAACTGTGAAGAATTTACGAAGTGGGGGAAAGGAGTGCAGAATGCAAAGGAGAAGTGTGATGTGAAGAGAAGGTGGTAACAGGACAATCGCTTGTAACTATCCCCAAGCTCCCCAATTATGCCCCCGTCACAGGTGTGAAACCAGCGTGTCCACAGCCAGGCCACACTCTGAGACGGTGCACACCCCAGGAGGAGCCATCAGAGCAGATGCATACACTGGGAGGACCCCTGAGACAAATGCACATGGGGCTGACCCTCTGGTCTCTCGAGGCCTTCTTAGTACAAAGGGGATGGCAAGCTTGGGAGGTGCCAATTTAATACACAGATGGAGTATAATAATAATAATAATAATAATAATAATAATAATAATAATAATAATACCATTGCTAGCTGAGCAGTTGCCCTTCTAGGTAGACTCTTGGGTGGGATCAATGTCCTTGACCAACATATGTTTACAAGTATTACACTATGGATGTTATAAGAACTTTCCGTGTGTGTGCGAGTGTGTGTGTGTGTGTAGTGTGTGTGTGTGTGTGTGTGTGTGTGTGTATGTGAGAATTAAAAAAAAACTGAGCCTAGGGAGCCTAGGGACTCCTCCACACAGAGAATCTAAAACTAATGGTGCTTTGTTCAGACAGTAGTAGTTCTACTACATTGACTGTTACATCTGAAAATAGATAGCAAGGCATATCTTAAAATCACTAACCCTTAACAATATTTACAAATACATGCATCATAGCAATGGCAGCAAGGAACTGATACCTAGAGGCGAGTCCATGAGTTAATACAGATCACCAGCTTTATCATCTCAATAGGAAAAGCAGCTCACCTCAACTTTTACACTCTGTAGCCAGTCTGCATTCCTACATGATGCCAAGTCCAGCAGCCATGCAAGAGCTGTCCCCATGTGTAGATCCAGTCTTTCAAATTTTATCTTTCTGTCTTCTGAAATTACATTTAAAACACATCTAGTGGAAAGCCACTTTGGCATTTCTCTGAGTAACTGACAATATGTCTGCCATATTTGTTGTGATCAAAACCATGACCAAAAGCAATTTAGGGAAGAAAGGATTTATTCTAGCTAATAATTGGTAAGTCTGTTATCCAGGAGAATTGGGGCAGAAAAATCAAGGCAGGAACCTGGAGGCAGGAACAGATGCAGAGGCCGTGGAGGGGTCTCATGGCTTGCTCAGACGGCTTTCTTGCTTCATTCAGGACCGTTTGCCCAGGGACAGCACACCCACAGTGGGCTGGGTCCTTCCACAGTCCAAACTGGTGGGGGCATTTTCTCAACTGTGGCTCCTTCTTCCCAAGTGATTCTACCTTATGTCAGGCTGACATAAAACACGCCTGCACAATTATATTTCAGTAATTTAACTACTCCTTAAATGTGGAAGTCCATATTCTTCTTGAGAAGATTTAATAAAGTAGTCTTTTGTCTATTAGGGGAAGAGTAATAAAAGACTTATCTAAATATTGATGTTGCTGTCTAAAGAGGCTGCCATCTCTGTAATCTTATCATAAAAAAGTAATCTTATGTTATACAGATTTAACACAAAGTTCTTTAACAAACATGTATATCTGCCTTGAAGAATTTTCACAGAAACATACAGAGATATGTGGGAATGTCATAAACACTGTGTGTGTGTGTGTGTGTATGAAGTTTTGCCACTCAGAGTGAAAATGTTCCCCTTTTTTATCCTCAAAAGTATAAAACAGTATTTTAAAGTAGCCATTTTATACCTAAAATATTTAGTGAATTGTCCTTACCGAAATTAGAGACTCTGGATTGTTGATGGGCAAATGTAATTCATGATTATCATAAAACTCCACTTCCTAAATTCTATTTCTTTCCAATTATTAGCCCTTGTTTATGTAAAGTTGTGCTTCAGAGATTTTTTTTTCTTTTCAGATACTTCCTGCTGCTTGGATTTGCAATGCCCCTCTGCATGCCCCCCTCCTTCTCTTCTCAGACCCAGGGGGATTTCATCTGCATTTCAGTCGAGTCTGAGACAACAGTTCTGGAGACAAAAACAAAACAAAACCAGACAGAAGAGGGAATGGAAAAAGGAAAACAGAGTGGGAAAGAGAGATAGGAAAAAGAAGAGGGAGGGAGAGAGGGAGAGGAAGAAGGAGGAGATACAGAAAAAAAAGAGAAAAATCTGTTTACTAGCCCTGTCATTGTACCTTACGAATTACTTCACTAAGCAGAAAAGGAAAAAAAAGGTTTTCGATTTCTTTTTAAGAAATCAGGCCAGCTGTGGTGGCGAACACCAGTAGGATTTGCTGAAGGAGGAAGAGACAGGAGGATCATGAGTTCAAGGCCAGCCTGGGTTACACATTTGCCAGGCAGTGGTGGTGCACACTCAGGAGGCAGAGGCAGGTGGATCTCTGTGAGTTCGAGGTCAGCCTGGTCTACAAGAGTAAGTTCCCCAGGACAGGTCCCAAAACTACAGAGAAACCCTGTCCTGAAAAAACAAAACAAAACAAAACAAAAAAAAGTCAATATTATCCTAATACCAAAACCAGACAAAGATACTACAACAACAAAGAAAAATATTACAGACTGATCTCCCTGTTAAACATATAAAATTTCAAACAAATGAACATACAAAAATCTCAACAAAATACTGGCAAATTAAATCTAAAATCATATTTAGAAGCTTCTTCATTCATCATGACCAAGTTGGCTTCATTCCAGAGATGTGAGAATGCCTTAACATATGCAAATCAATAAATGTTTTCCATCAAATGGATTCAAAGAAAAAAATCACATGATCATCTCATTAGATGTACAAAAGGCTTTTACTAAATCTGATATTCCTTCATGATAAAAGTCACAGAGAGGCTAGGGATGGAGGGATCATATTGGAACATAAAAATGTCTACATACAACAAACTGTAGCCACCATCACAGTGAGTGGAGAAAAACTCACAGTGTCCTCATTAAGATTAGGAATAAAACCAGAGTATCCACTGTCTCCCCATATTTAGTATAGTACTTGAAATCTTAGCTAGAGTAATAAGACAAGAAATGGAAATAAAGAGGACACACATAGGGAAAAAAAAGTCTAAGTAACCCTAGTTGCATATGATAGGATTCTATACACGAACAATCCAAAAGACATGAGCACACACACACACACCTCATACAAAACACACACACCCTCTTAGAATCCATAAATACTTTGAACAAAGTGTTAGGATACAAAACTAAAACAAATTGCCACCAGGTGCCATATGTATGTCTGTCGTCTGTGCTGCAATGCCTGCTACCTGGGGCCATGTTGATGTCCATGATCCATGCAACTACAGGGGGCCATGTTGTGGTCCATAGTCCTGCTGATGCCAGGGTTATGTTGCCCTGAGGACCATGTTGACATCCTTAGCCTGTGCTGCCACTGCTAAGGGCTACCAAAGCAATCTACAGATTCAATGCAATCTCAATCAAAACACCAAAATATTTCTTCACAGACATAGAAAAGCCTATCTCAGATTTTATATAGAGAAACACACATATACAAACATAGATGCATGCGAAAAAAAAGCAAAGAAAACAAACAAAAAACATACGCAGACAGCCAAAGCAATCTTGAACAAAATAACACGGCTGGAAGTATCATCATTCTTAATTTCAAATTATACCACAGAGCCATAGTAATAAAAACAGCAGGGTACCAGCACAATCAGGCACATAGATGGGTGGAGTGAGCTAGAGGACCCAGATATAATTCCACTTACCTCTAGCAACATGATCTTTGACAGGTTATGGTTTAACAGTGATATCTTTATGTGTCAAACCGATAAAGAATAGACAGGATGGCTAATTGGCTGTCATCTTTACACAACTGGGAAGAGGAAACCTTAAATGAGGAATTGCCTCCCTCAGATTGGCCTCTGAACACATATATGGGACATTTTATTGGCTGCCAATTGATGTAGGAAAACCCATCCCATGAGACACTGATACATCTCTAGGTAGGTGTTGTACCCTATGCTATAGATATAAAAGGCAGCTGAATGTGAGTCAGGGCAAGGCAGTAAGCAGTGCCCCTCCATGGTCTCTGCATCAGTTCCTGCCTCTGAGTTCCTGTTTGAGCTCCTGCCCCGACTTCCCTTGATAGTAGACTTTAACCTGTAGGAAGAACTAAACCTTTTTCTCCCCTAAGTTGTTTTTGTTCGTGGTGTTTTATCACAGCAACAGAGGTGCAAACTAGAACAGTACGATAATTCTATAATTAATTTCATCAACATTTATTGTTATATATATGCTTGTCTGTACCTATGTGATTTCACACCCATCAAATGCAAACAGGTGCCCGAAGAGGTCAGAAGAGGATGTCAGACTCCCTCGAATTGTGTTTACAACCAGTTGCAAACTAACCAATGTGGGTCTTTGGGAGTGAACCCAGGTCTTCTGAGAGAGCGGAACATTTTTGTAACTGCTGGTTTATCTCTCCAGCCCTTCTTTAATGATCAAGAAGCTTACAATGAGCTGAGTTCAGTGGCATAGACCTGTAATGCCAACTATTCTGAGACAAGAGGTTTATAAGTTCAAGGCCTACCTGGGCTAGCCTGGGCAATTTAGTGAGACCAGGTCTCAAAATAAAAGGGGAGAAGAGGACTTGGGGCATAGCTCAATGGTGGTGCACATAACTAGCACGCATGTGGCTCTGGGTTCAATCATTAGTACCATAAAATAGAAAGCTCCAAATAACCAATGGAGATGGAGCCAGTACATGCAAAACCACTCAAGACTGAAGAGCAGGAAGAACTTACTGATTTCTTCTGAAAAATCATACAGTCCAGGACTGATGCAAGCCCTGTCTCCATCACCAAATATAACCTTGAGCACATCCCTTAAACACCCCAGAATTTTTCAAGTGTGTCTGCATGGGATGTACACTTTTCTATGCTGAGATGCATGTTCCTCACATCTTGGTGCCTCTAAAATCAACATGTTATATTTAACAGCATCTCAAATCTTAATTATAGTATTTATTCTTCATTAATGGGACTGTCTTAGTTAGAGTTTCTATAGCTGTGCTAAAACACCCTGACTAAAAGTAAGTTGTGGAGGACAGGATTTCCCGTTTGTCAGCTTGCAACTCTCAGGCAAACTCATCCCTGAGGGCAATGAGGGTGTGCATGACTTTCATCACTCTCCTGGTTTGCTTCTCCTGCTGTGTTTAGTTTTCCTTTCATTTTTATACATCCCAGGACACCTACCTAAGGTAGCCTAGACCTTGCCACATCAATCACCAATCAAGAAAATTCCCCACAGGCTGCCTCAGGTCAATCTGATGAAGGCATCTATTTTTCAAATGAGGTTCCCTCTTCTCAGTGATCCTAGTTTATGTCAAGTTGACAAAAAGCTCAATGAGGATAATTAATCCTTGTCAATTGACATACAAATACATCACTTTCTTGTTCACCTTAAAGAGCTCATTTTAATATCAATATTACAATATGAAATATACCAACCATTAAAAGTCCTACAGTCTTCAAAAGTTTGAACACTTTAAAATTTCAGTCTCTTTAAATCCCCAATGTCTCTTAACTGTGAGCCCCTGTAGAGTAAAAATTAAGTCACATACTTATGCCAAAAAGGAAGAGTCAGGGCACAGTTACAGTCATTTCAAAGTAAGACCAAAGTTCAACTGTTTAAATCTCAGCGATGGATGTCTGGGACTCATTCATGATCCTCCAAAGAATTTGTGAAGTTTCACTTCTTTGGCTCTGCCAATCACAACATACAAAGCTCATCTCAGAGGCTCAAAGGTTCCACTCCATAGCTGCTGCTGTCCTTGGTGGTCATCCCATGGCACCAGCATCTTCAAAATGCTGGGGGAACATTTATCAACAGCCTCTCCTGAACTCTCTTCATAGACTCTGCCCTATAACTAAGTCTCAATTTCTCTCCTTTGATCCTTGGACTTCTATTACAACTGACTCTACATTTTCACTAGTGGCCTCTCACTGCGCCAAGCCTTAGCTGCTATGATCCCTTCATGCTTTCAAAACCAGCATCACGTAGGAGACTCTTACACATTAAAAAGTTCATCTGCCAGCACAAAGTACAGCTTTTTCTGTACCACAGCTTCTTTGGCTGACCCTGAGGAAACATGTCTCAGTGTCAGTGATGCTATATGTCTGTCGGTCTCTCTCTCTCTGCCTCTCTTTCTTGGTTTTTGAGACAGGGTCTCTCGATATAACTCTGGTGGTCCTGTAACTCACCAGTAGACCAGGCTGGCCTCAAACTCACAGAGATCTGCTTCCCCAGTGCTGGAATTAAAGGCAGGCACCCCACCATGTCCAGCTGGTATCTTCCTAATCACTGTTTATTCTTCAGTCCCAAATGATCAGTATCATATGTCCAAGCACAATCTGATACCTTGCTAATCACAACCAGTTCTTCAGCTCCAAATGACCAGAACTACATAGTCTTAAATAAAAAACATCTATTGATATGATATGATAGGGTTCATTTTTTAACCTAAATTTTATTTATTTATTTATCTGTTTATTTATTTATTTTGCATCCTTTCCTCCATTTTCCTTCTCCTATCCTCTTTGCACCTCTCCCCAATGCACTCTTCCTCTGTTTCTTCTCAGAAAGGGGTAGCCCTTCTATGGATATCAACAAAGCCTAGCATAGCAGGTTACAGTAAGACTAAGCACTTCCGCTTGTATTAATGTTGGGCAGGGCAACCCAGTATGAGAAAGAGTTTTACAAAAGTCTGTCAAAGCATTAGTGGGAAGAGCCTCTGTTCCCACTATTAGGAGTCCCACAAGTAGACCAAGCTATACAACTGTCTCATATATGTAAAGGTCCTAGGTCAGTCCCATGCAGGCTTGTTGGTTGTTGGTTCAAACTCTGTGAGCTCCTCCGAGTCCAGGTTAGTTGTTTCTGTGGGTTTTCTCGCGATGTCTTGACCTCTCTGGCTCCTACAATCCTTCCCTCTCTTCAGCAAGATTCCCAGCCTTGGCATAATATTTGGTTGTGGATCTCTGCATGTGTTTCTATTAGTTACGAGATGGAGGCTGTTTGATGACAATTGAGGTAGTTAGTCACTAATCTATGAGTATAGCATAATATCATTAAGCATTATTACATGGACTTTTTTTTTCTCCTATTGTGTTTGGTTCTATCGTAGGTCTCTGGGCCGTCCAGCCTCTGAGTCCCAGCACCCCAGCAGTGTCATGTGTGGGCTCACTGTCATGGCATTGGGTCTGAGACTGAACCAGCCATTAGTTGGCCACTTTCACCATTTCTGTACCACCCTTAATCCAGCACATCCCATAGGCAGGACAGACTGTAGGTCTGATTAGTGTCCCAGTCCTTTCACTGGAAGTCTTGCCTGGTTATAGGAGATACTCAGTTCAGGCTATGTATGCCCTATGGCTAGGAGTCTTAGCTGGGTTATTCTTATATTCCTGGGAGTTTCCTTTGCTCCAGATTTTTTTAACTGACCATGAAATGTACCCCCCTTTACATTTATCTCTTTCAGTATTCTACCCCTCCACTCACCCCCAACCCAATCCCTCATGTTCCCATCCCCACCCCACCCCCAGTCCAACCACAAAATCTCTTCTATTTCCCCTTCCCAGAGAGATCCATGCATCCCCCCGCCCCCTGGCCCTCCTTGTTATCTAGCCTCTCTGGGTGTATGGATTATAGCATGGTTATCCTTTATTTTACAGCTAATATCCGCTTACGAGTGAGTACATACCATGTATGTCTTTACAGGTCTGAGTTACCTCACTCAGGATGATTTTTTTTTCTAGTTCATCCATTTGCCTTCAAATTTCATAATGTCATTGTTTTTAATAGTTGAATAATACTCCATTGTGTAAATGTACCACATTTTCATGATCTATTCTTTGGTTAAGGGGCATTTAGGTGGTTTTCAGGTTCTGCTATGAACATGTTTGAGCATGTGTTCTTTGGTATGATTGAGCATCCTTTAGGCATATGCCCAAGAGCTGGGTCTTGAGGTAGTTCGATTCCCAGTTTTATAAGAAACCACCATATTGATTTCCAAAGTGGCTGTACAAATTTGCATTCCCACCAACAAGGGAGAAGTGTTCCCCTTGCTCCACTTCCTCTCCAGTATAAGTTGTCTTTTTTTTTAAATCTTAGCCATTCTGACAGTTGTAAAATGGAATTTCAGTGTCATTTTGTTTATTTTTTTAAAGATTTATTTATTTATTATATGTACAGCATTCTTTCCATGTGTGCCTGCAGGCCAGAAGGGGGCACCAGATTTCATTATAAATGGTTGTGAGCCACAATGTGGTTGCTGGGAATTGAACTCAGGACCTCTGGAAGAGCAGTCAGTGCTCTTAACCACTGAGCCAACTCTCCAGCCCTTCAGTGTCATTTTGATTTTCATTTCCCTGATGGCTAAGAATGTTGAACATTTCCTAAAGTGTTTCTTGGTCATTTGAGATTCTTCTATTGAGAATTCTGTTTAGATCTATACCCAATTTTTAAATTAGATTATTTGAGTTTTTGATGTCTAGTTTCTAGAGTTTTCTATTTATTTTGAAAATCAGTCCTCTATTGGATGTGGGAGAAGATCTCTTCCCATTCTGCAGGCTGTTTTTTTTTCCTGTTGACAGTGTCCTTTGCTTTACAGAAGTTTTTCAGTTTCTTCAGATCCCATTTATTAATTATCGATCTTAGTTTCTGTGCTACTATTGTTCTATTCAGGAAGTTGTCTCCTGTGCTAATGCATTCTAGGCTATTTCCCATTTCCCTTTCTACACGGCAGAGTACTTAAAGGACTCTCAGACCTTCCCTCTGAAACATCACAAGCCAGGCCTTCACTATCAGCTCTGCTCTCAGCATGATATTCTAAGTTCCCACACTTATTAAACTGTAAACATCCAATGGCTCTTCTAGCCAAAATTTCAAAGCCCTTTCACAATCCTCCCCTAGAATATGGTTCTCTAAAACAACAGAAGCAAAGGAAATATATGGACTTCAACACAGTAGTGATAGCCAACCCACACCTGACATTTAGAACCTGACAGTTATTTGGGTCTTGAGACTGAATGCCTCAACAATCTGGCCCCTGGAATTACAGAAGTTTTCTAAAGAACTGCTAGTTCTTATTCCACGATAAAAGCTAAATGATATGTCACTGTACCCCTGCTACAACAGCCGAAACAAAAATACTGACAATATCAAATGCAAGCAAGAAAGCAGAGAACAGGATGTCTTTCAAGCACTGTTTTTAGGAATTAAAAATGATGGATCCATGATGGAAATCAGTTTTGCAATTTAGTATAAAACTATACATTCTCATCAACATAAGAAAATTGCTCTCCTTTGCATTTATCTCAAGGAAATAAACATTAATAACAGATTTATTTGTAACCAAAGCCGAGGAAAAATTAAAATGTCCTCTAAAAGGGTAAATTAACAAACTATGGTATATCCATACAATGGCATTCTACTTACCAGTAAAGAGCACAAATTATTGAGACATGTCATTACTGAAATTGGCTTGATGTACTTTGTGTTGAGTAAAAATTCCACACTGGAATGTTCTTTATTATAGAAGTCTATTAATACACTATTCTCAAAATGATAGAATTATTAGATAGAGGAAAAGCTAGCAGTTGCCTAGGGGACTGGAAGGCAGAGGGGGAAAGAAGTGTGCAGTAGATGGAACTGTAGGGAAAGAACAGGAGAGATCCACTTTGTGAGGGAAATTAGGTTGAAGTTTGGTTGTGACAGTGTTACACCAATCTGTACATGGGATAAAATTGCACAAGAGTTATACACAAGCACATACTAATGAGTGCAGCTAAAAGCTGCCTAAGCTCTGAACTCTGTCTAAGACTTATGGGCTATTAACAATATGAGACTAATATTGGTTTTTCTGACTTACATAGTATACCCCACTTATACAAGATTTACTGTGAGGAGAGGTGAGAGAAGATGGAGAGGGGCTACCCAGGAGTCTCAGAATGATTTTGAGTTCATAATTATTATAAAATACAAATTAAAAAACTTCCTGATAAAAATATCAACAAACTATCATGTCATCTGAAAATAGCAATACTTTGACTTCTTTTCCAATTTGTGTACCCAAGTTGCTTTTTATAGTTTTTTGTTTTGCTTGTTTGTTTGTTTGGCTGGTTGGTATTTTGAGACAAGCTCTTTCTGTGTAATGGCCCTAGTTGTCCTGGAACTTGCTTTGAAGCCCAGGCTGGCCTCAAACTCACAGAGATCTACCTGCCTCTACATCCTGAGGGCTGGGATTGAAGGTGTGTACCACCACACCTGGATTTTTCTTTCCTTTTAGGAAAATTTATTTATTTATTTATTTATTTATTTATTTATTTATTTATTGACTGTTTGCCTGCATGTATATCTGTTTGCCACTGGTGCTTGTGGAGATCAGAAGAGGGTATCGGATCCCCTGGAACAGGGGTTACAAGTGGCTGTAAGCCACCGTGTGGGTGCTGGGAATTGAACCTTGGTCCTCTGCAAGACCTTAGCCACTGAGTCCTCTCTCCAGATCAGAGTGTCTGTCACAGCAACAGAGAAGAGTTTACAGAGCTTGAATGAGAATCTTATTATCCTGCTTATCACAAATACCAAAAGGAGAAACGGAAGCAGATGTTTGAAAAGGTACAGACTCCACAAACAGCACCAGATGTGCATTTTCACATGCTGGAGTGGAGCTAAGTCTGGTATGTGACGTCATTGTCATTAACTGTGTTCTGCACTGGGCATTAATCAGAATCATTTGAAAATTTAATCCCCCTATTCATGTCTTGAGGTTGGGCTTCTTAAAAGACTCAAAAGAGAAAGAAGGAAGCCTTAGTGTCAGCAGAGAAAGCACAGAGCTCTTTCCATTCGTCCAGTGCAAACTGGCGACCAAGGGTACAGCCAGACAAAATCCCAGCGAGCGTCCGCAGAAAGCAGGCTGGAAACACACAGTGCTTGTCAAATGAGCATTTGGCTGAACTGCCCAGTTAGGTCCCAGCTAGGCTGACTCTGACTCATAATCCACAGCAGAAGGTCTTGTCTGGGAGAATTTCAGATCTGGCTGTTAGATGTGGGGTCTTTATCTTCTTAGGAAGATTGCTCAATAAAAACCTGAGGTGGCTCAGTGCTGCTAACCCTTTGTCCAAACTTTTAGCTTAAGATATCTGTCTTTAACTTTGAGGATGAGGTGGAGGTGGTAGTGGTGACCACAGCGGAGGCAGTGGTAGTGGTGTGGATGGTGATGAGTTCATTGTGGTGGTGATGATGACAATGGTTGTCATGGTGATAGTGGGAAATAGTGCTGGCGATGACAGAAGGAATGACAACACAACCTTTTGTGGCAGCATTGGTGTAGGGTAGGATTTTAGAATGAGACACAATGACATTCCTAACTCTCCTTTCAAAGGTCCCCAATAGGGCTGGGTATAGTAGCACACACCTTTAATCTGAGCATTCAGCAAGCAGAACTCTTTGACCTACAAAGAGAGTAACAGGCCATGCAGTGCTACATAGTAAAACCCTGTCTCAGAAAAAAAGCTCTCCCCATTCCCTCCTCCAAAAAAAAAAAAACCTAGCTGCAGAGTTAAATATCAAATTAAACAGATAAAGCCTGGAGATTTCCAATCAGGTCCTGCCCTCCGTTTTCCCACCATTCCCTGACTTCCCCAGAGTCAGTGACCTCTTTGGATCGCATTCGATTTTGCGTTTTAAGCCAGCCTATGTTTTCAGGACATTGGTTGCCAGCCCGGTTTGGCTTTTCCTGCTGCCCAATCTAGAGTGAAGTTAGATAATGGCTCTATCACACAGAGTTTCGTGTTCTGGTTACAGGCTCTTTTACCCTACAGAGGAGCAGCCTATGTGGTCTTTGGGGAGAACATTTGAAATCAGACATCTGTTTGAAGTTATTCTGAACATAGAGACTCCAGGCCTTAGGAAAATGGAAAAACAATTTTGTGTGGTTTTCAAAGCAAGTTAAGGAGCCAAAATCACTTATGTTTCTTAATCCTCAGCACAGCCACTAGGGCCCTCAATCTTCCATTTAAGTCCTTTCCAAATCAGTTACTTCCATAATTGGATCTCTTTAATCTTTTCCCTCAGCTTTTCCCTCAGCACAGTTGAAGAGTGTGTAGATACAACACAAATCTCTGATTTCAACAAAACTTACTGGCAAGGACCTTCCAATTCGTTTTAAAATTTACATTTTAGGTTCTTGGATCGAAAGAGAAAATACCTGGAGAGTGGGCAGAGTTTAGAAATTCGGTGACCAGCTTGAAACAATTTAAATGAATTTCATTCTGAGCTGAAGTTTTTGTTCGTTCTCAAAAGGAAAAAGCCGGCTCAGAATGCAAGCACATTAAAGTCTCCATAGGAAACACTGAAAGGAAACTATGGTACAGTTGCTTTTCTCTCTGCTTTTAGAAAAGATGGGGGGAAAGAAAGAGGAAAAAGAGGAGGATGAGGAAAACAGATATTGGAATTTTTGTGCAGGGAATTTTCTGGAATCAGGACATGGTATAAGTCTAATTTCCTAGACCATCTATTCCTCCTTTAACAAGACAAGACAATGCCTGTTGTTCTGGAGCCAGAATTGTCAAAATATCAAATATTTTATTAGGGTCAGGCATGGTGGTGCACACTTACGATCTCAGAACTCCAGAGGCTAAGACGGGGGATAGCAAGTTTGAAGCCAGCATAGGTTACCTAGTAAGACCCTATCTCAAAAAAATAAAAAAAAATACTCTTCTTTTACGAGAATACGGTCCATGGCTCTGCAGGAAATCAATCTCAGACATTCATCTAATACCAAACAACCTCACACAGACAGCATTCTAAGCCCACACTGTGGAACCGACTTTTAAAGATGTTTTGTGAGAGTCTCTTCCACCTTTACATACACTGTCATGCTTGCTGAGCAGCTCTATCTATATACCAGCTCAATGCAAAAGTCATTCCCCTCTAGCTGCAGTCTGAATAAAGTCTGTGCCCCAGCGGCTCATGTGCTGGATGCTTGGCCCCCAGGGTGACTCTGCGGGTCTGGTGGGACCTTTAATAAGTGGAGTCTGGCGGGACTGGATTTGATCATGGGCTCTCAGCATGAGCTCTGTTCTCATGGATGGATTAATGCCATCTCCCAGAAGTGGGTTAGGAGTCCTGTCACTAGTTTGGTTCTCTTGAGAACCTGTCATTGTAAGTATAATCACGCCACGATCTCAGCTGCTCGTGCCTGCTGCCCGTTCCTTCTCTGCTTCTCCTCCGTGCTATGACACACCATGAAGGCTGCAACACCAGTGTCATACATAGTGTTAGGATTTCCCAGCCACTAGACTCACAAGCCAAATGCACAGCCTTTCCTCCTAAGATGTCATACCAGCCTCGAGTCCTGGTGCTTCCTCTTGCTATGATAAACACCATGACCTAAAACAATGCATGGGAAGAAAGTTTATCTTATGCCTCCATGTGGTAATCCATGGATGAGGGAAGTCAGGGAAGAAACCTGGAGGCAGGAACTGAAGTAGAGACATAGAAATACTGCTTTCTGGTTAGCTCCTCAAGGCTCACTCAGCTTACTTTTAAAAACAGCTCAGGACCACCTACAAAGGAGTGACACTACCCACAGGGGTATGGCTTCTCCCACATCAAGCATTAATCAAGAAAATGCCCCAGAGACTTTCCTACAGGCCAATCTGATGAAGGCATCTTCTCAATGGAGATTCTTTCTTCCCAGATGACTCTAGCTTTTGTCTTTTTGTCAAAAATGAACCAGCATGCCTCTGGTAGTTTATCGTAGCCACGCAAAATGAGCTAAGATAATCCCAAACACACTCCTCTTCCTCAGTATTGCAAATAATAAAAACAGGTTACAACTAGCTTCAGAAAAGAATCACCATAAGGGCATAGAGAACAAGGGATCAAAGACAGGGAGCACATGCAGTCAGTCCCCAAGGGGACAAGAAGTTGGAACTGGAGATCATATAAGAAAGGCCAAGTCACACTGCCTCTCTGGCATCCAGTTCACTAGTTCGGGTAATTTCTATAAAGAACATGTCATTAAGGTCAATATCATTTATTCTAATTGCTTAGGTTTCTAAGTTTCATATATTAATCCTCAACTCTAGGATATTAATTTGTCTACTATTTTGGAATTGTTCCTGTTATGAGTATAAAGTGTCCTTCTCCATCTCTTCTGATTGATTTTAGTTTGAAATCAATTTTGTTAGATATTAGTATAGCCACACCCACTTGTTTCTTAGGTCTGTTTGCTTGGAAAACCTTTTCCCAACCCTTTACTCTGAGGTAGTGTCTGTCTTTGAGGTTGAGGTATGTTTCTTGTAAACAGCAGAATGTTGGATCCTGTTTTAGTATCCATTCTCTTAACCTGTGCCTTTTTATAGGTGAATTGAGTCCATTGATATTAAGTGATACTAATGAGCAATGGTTGTTAACTCCGGTTATTAATATGTTTTTTTGGTGGTAGTGTTTGTATTTCCCTTTTGTGAGTTGTGCTGGTGGAGGGTTGTCAGATGTCTGTGTTATTGTGGGTGTTATTGGCTTCCTTGGGTTGTGTTTTTTCCTTCTAGTACTTTCTATAAGGCTGGGTTTGTGGCTACATATTGTTTAAATCTGTTTTTGTCCTGGAATATCTTGTTTTCTCCAGCAATGGTGAAAGAAAGTTTTGCTGGGTATAGTAGTCTGGGCTTGCATCCATGGTCTCTTAGTGTCTGCAGCACATCTATCCAAGATCTTCTGGCTTTCATGGTTTCCATAGAGAAGTCAGGTGTAATTCTGATAGGTTTACCTTTATATGTTACTTGACTTTTTCCTTTGCAGCTCTTATTATTCTTTCTTTATTCTGTATGTTTTGTGTTTTGATTATTATATAGAGAGGGGATTTTTTTTTTGATCCAGTCTATTTGGTGTTCTGTAAGCTTCTTGTACCTTCATAGGGATATCCTTCTTTAGGTTGGGAAAATTTTCTTCTATAATTTTGTTGAATATATTTTCTGGGCCTTTGAGCTGTAATTCTTTTCCTTCTTCTACCACGTTTATTCTTAGGTTTGGTCTTTTCATTCTGTCTCAGACAATGGTAGTTTCTTCCTTCTAAAAGACTATAAAAGAAGAGACCTCCTTCAGAGATTAGCTAGCCCTCCTTCTGTTCTGAACTGCAGACATGTTTGGATATTCCTGCTTACTGTGCAGTTGTTACTGTACCATCAAAGAGAACACGGTCTACCCCATGCCAGCTTTTCTGTACCTCTGTCTGTGTCTGTCCTTTCTTCATTCCCTAATTTCTCCAGTCTGTTTTCCAGGCCCAAGCTGTGGAGGCTGAGGTGACAGGCACCCAAAGTAGGGACAACTGGACTATTCTTTGGTGAGATGAGGGAACACTTCAAAGGAAAGTGAACAAATAAATGTAACAATAAAGACAAAAATAAAGGAAAGAGGGAGAGGGCAATTGTAAGCATTGGGTACTTAACAGTCAACAGGGAAATGCTATCCAGCTTGCTTCTTTAGGAAATTGCTACATTTGACACTAGAATCTCTCTCTCTCTCTCTCTCTCTCTCTCTCTCTCTCTCTCTCTCTCTCTCTCTCTCTTTCTCTCTCTCTCCCCTATTTTTTAAAATCAAACACCTATTGTAAGCAGGTCACCAAACCCACAGGGAGCCCATCTCAGAGATGTACAAGGTTATCTCAAGATACGTTTCTTCCTCCATTTATAAAAACCGACCCACATGGTCCATTCAAAGACCACATTATTCTGTAGTGTGATAAGAGAGTAGTCAGAGAGGTGACAGGTTCTCAAAACTGAGAATGTACCAAGGACTGTAAGGTGCTCCCTGCAGCCGGGAGGGGACAGATTCTCATTTGTATGATATTCCTGATGAGATGGGACTCTAAGTTTGCTCTCTGGACCCCAAGAGAGATGCCCATGGTTGGGACCAACATACTTTTGTAATCCAGAATTGATGCCCATTTGGAGAAAGACCTTGGACACAGGACAAAGGGTCTCCTTAATGCAGTTGCACACCAGACAGTGCTCAGCTTTGTAAAACATTTGGAACACTCATTAAGATTCTGTAAGCCCATGATAAAGATAGAAGTATGATACAATAAACATTGACAAAAAAGTGTGGTATGCCCTTCTGTAAGTGTTGCTTTTTTTGGTTGATAAATAAAGCTGTTTTGGCCAATGGCTTAGCAAAGTAAAGCCAGGAAGGAAATCAAACAGAGATATAAAGAGAGTAGGTGGAGTCAAGAGATGCCATGTAGCTGCCGAAGGAGAAAGATGCTAGAACCTTCCAGCCTTGTGGCAATACACAGATGAATAGAAACAGGTTAATTTAAGATGTAAGAGCTAGCTAGAAATATGCCTAAGCTATTAGCCAAATGGTGTAGTAATCAGTATAGTTCCTGTGTGATTATTGGGTCTGGGCAGCTGGGAAATGAAAGTACAGTCTTCATTTACAACAAAATTTGGATAAATATTGGAACCCTTATGTACTGCTGATAGGAAAATAAATGTTCCAGTTGCTATGGAAAATTACATGATAATTCCTCAAAAAGTTAAATATTCAATAACAATATAATACAGCAATCACACTTCTGGGCATGCTATACTCAAGGATTAAAAGAATGTGATCAAATAGATATCTGCAATATCCATACTTATAGGAGTACTGTTTATAACAACCAAACGGTAGGTGCAACTTGTGTGTATCCATCAATTAATGAACAAACAAAATGTGGCATATTTAAAAAATAGAATATTATTCATCCCTTAAAAGTAATAAAATTCTTACATATTCTATAGCATTGTTATAGTTTGACTATGAAACCATAGGCTCATGTGTTGAAGGATTGGTTACCAGGTTACCAACTGATAGACCAGTAGAGACATCATGCTAAGTGAAATAAGCGGCTCATAAAAGGACAGATTGTGATCCCGTTTATGTGAGATACCTGAAGTGCCCACAGCTCAGAGATAGCCATTTCCAGGGGTGGAAAGAAGGAATTGGGAGGTAGTGTTTGGTACAAATTTTCAGTTTTACAAAACAGAGAGTGATCAGGATAGATGCTGGTCATGCACACCATTGTGGGTGAATTTAACAAAGTTGAACTGAAGACTTAAAAAGTATTTTATACAATATTAAAGCCCAAAAGAAAAAAAAATCAGAAAAATCTGGTCTTGGTCCACTGCTGAGTGGGATGGATTATCTACTAGTTCTAAGCAGAAGGCTTGAGAAACAGATTTGATTTGATTTGTAAAAAGCAAAAGAAACAAAACTGCTTTTCTTTCCTATTTGAATTTGTGTGATTGAGTTGAGACTTGTCAAGATCTGGATCCCAGTGGCCATACTGATCTTGTACTCCTCACTGCCTAGACCATTACCTCATGCTTGCTCTCGTCCCCACCACTATCACCCTCCACTCCTTGAAATTGGATCTCTCACTGAGCTGGGAGCTCATGATTGGCTAGAATAGTTAGCTATTGAACTCTAGAGCTCTTTGCCCCACAACCCAACATAGTTTATAGCTGCATGCTGCTTTTGTCTGAATCATTGGGAACCCAAACTCAGATCCCCATGCTTATATGTCAGGCACTTTACTGACTGAGCCATCTCCCTAAAGCCTATCAATTGGTTTTCAAGCTGGCCTCAGAATGCCCCTAATTCATTATTAGAATCTATCAGTTGTAGACAAAATTTCTGCCCTGCCCAGGCCCACAGCCAATCAGTTCCAAAGAAACACACAGAGGTTTATATTAATTATAGACTGTTTGACCTATTAGCTCAGGTTCATTATTAACTAGCTCTTACAACTTAAATTAACCCATAATTCTCATCCATATATAGTTACGTGGCTTGATACCTTTTATTAGTGAGGCATTCTCATCTTGCCTCTTCTGCATCTGGCTTGTGGCTGCCTTTCTTCTTCCCAGAATTCTCCCACTCTGATTTCCCCGCCTATACTTCCAGCCTGGCTATTGGCCAATCAACATTTTATTAAACCAGTATGAGTAACAAATCTTTACAGTGTATAGAGCATTATCCCACAGCAATCAGTGGGGTCATTTTTCATTTCAGAGAGTATTGGTTGTTAGGGCTACCAAGTATAATATCAAGATCCAGTGGCTTACACAAATGGCATCTAAGCACTTAGAAAATTCAAAATGAGTAGAAACAGGGTGCAGAATATGAGTTTTCAGGTACTGGGGGGGGGTTTAGTGTTTAACGAGTGCAGTTTCCTCATGCTTCTGAAAACTGGAGTCCAAGATCAAGGGTCAGGCAGGACTGGCTTCCCCTGAGCCCTGAGTCTGTGTCCTTGGCTTGCACACAGAATATTTTCCTGTGTCCTTACATGACCTCAGTGTGTGTGTGTGTGTGTGTGTGTGTGTTCCACGTCTCTTTCTCCAAGGTCTTCCATCACTCAGATTATATTAGCATCCTCCCTAACTGTCCCAGTTAACCTTCATTACCTCTTGAAGGGAAATTGCCTTCCCAGTTCAGTCACAATCTGAGATATTAAATTTGGCATAACCACAGGATCTGGGGACAGGGGACACAACTGAACCCATAACATGGGTTGATGACCCTGAAAATCTGCCTGTTCATATAAACCCAGATTAACCCAGACCCACGGCAGCTACTTCTTTCCTTTTGGATATTGAAGAACATTTTCCAATACATCTATCTGAGTGTCCTCCTTGAGTGACAGGCAACAGTGGAGCCTCTTCAAGCCCTACCAAGTCAAAGTTCTCTCTTGCTTTCACAGTCACATCTAAGGCTGATCTTATCTCAGGGCTTTGTGGGCACAGCGCCTTTGGATTACCCGGGGCTCTTGAGAAAGCTGCATGTGTCCAGAAGAGGCTGAACTCCAGCCTCCTTTTTGGTAACTGGATTGATATATGATACTCTTCATCATCTTGTTTTTCAGCTTCAGTCGTATATTCCCCAAGTCCCTGGCTGAATAAATACATTGCATTAAGGATGGGGGTGCTCCATTTGCATACCATTGGTCCTCCTCTGGAAACCCCAAGAGGCCTTTGTCTAAGACCTAAACCAATGATTCTTGCTGGGCATAATGTTTGAATTCTCAAATTAATCTTCTTAGCTTGATAAAGGGCCAAGAAGTAAGTGTAGACTCAATTCTGAAATGACCATTTCCTAGCAAGGCGCTGGCAAAGCCAACTATCTGTGGGACATGGGAAAGGGCCCTTGCTTCTATTTTTGTGGTCTCCCGAAGGATAAAGTGTTCCTTTCATGTATACTTTGATGTAGAAATAAAAGGGCGCTTTTACATCAGTGTGCTTTAGCATGTACATTTTATAGGGGACTCTCTGTCTCCATGGTCCCAAACTTCAGTGGCTCTGCAAGTCTTGGAAAGAATGACCAACTCAAGTCAGGTAAGGAGCACAGCTGGGAATCAAGCCTTGCCACCCATCCACCCCTTCCCCACCCCCACATCCCTAGACTACCCCACCAGCCCAGAGGCTAAGTCGTTTGCAGCAAAATCTCACCACAAATAAAAACTAACTCCCTGGGCATCCCCCTTCCCAGGAGGATGGTATGACAGCTGGGTCTGGGGCAAGTTTTTCAGGAAAGCAGGAAGTCCTTCCTGTGGGATGCAGAGATGAGGGTCCTCACCAGTGTGTTTTTGTGAGTGAAAGTCAGACCTTGGGGGAAAGAATAGAAAAATTGTTTGGGCCACGGGCCAGGATGAAGTGAGGAGCTCATGTCTGCAGGAAGCAGGGCCCGTGTGCAGATGGCATGGACGAATCTAAATTTGTCTCCTCAAGCTGTCTCAAATGGGCTTTCTCATGGCCATCCCATTCTGGGAACAAAGGCCAGAGGCAGCAGAATCAGAGAGCATGGGGGCAAAGACTCAGGACCCGTCAAGTCCCACCGTCCTTGGTTTCCTCTCCAAGAATCACCTCCCTCAGATGCTTCCTATTTCTTGGGAATCCACTGGGTTCTTGTTCTGCCTCTTCTTCCACAGGGTTCCCTGAGCTGAGAAGGGGGTGGGGAGGGATTTGATGGAGACATCCCATTTAGGATGGAGTGTTCCGAGGCCTCTCACTCTCTGCCCATTGACCAGCTGTGGCTTTCTGTATTTGTCCCTCTCTACTTTAAGAGGAAGTTTCTCTAATGATGGCTGAGCAAGATACTGATCTATAGCAGAATATCATTGAAGTCATTTTGTTGCTACATTCCACTAGCAAAACATTAGTATTTTTTGCTGCTGGGCCACTGGCCTGTATAGTTTCAGGTTCTTGGCCACCTGAACAGTGTTGAGGATGGGTTCCCATAGAGTGGGTCTTTAATCTAATCAGATATTGGTTTGTTTTATGTACAAGTTTTATGCCACTGTTGAATAGCACATCTTACATGCAGGTCACCATCATAGGTGGCAGGTTAGTGTTTCTCTTTCTCCTTTGGTAGCATGAAGAGTATCTTTTTATATATTTTGCTTCTTTGTCAAAAGTCGGGTGTTTGTAGGTGTGTGTCTGGGTCTTCAGTTCAGTTCCATTGGCCCGCCTGTCTGTTTTGATGCCAATACCAGGCTGTTTTCAGTACTGTAGCTCCGTAGTAGAGTTTGAAGTCAGGGATTGTGATGCCTACAGAAGTTCCTTTATTGAACAGAATTATTTTGGCTATCCTGGGTTTTTTGCTTTTCCATATGAAGTTGAGTTTTGTTCTTTTGTGGTCCATGAAGAATTGTGCTGGGATTTTGCTGGGCACTGCATTGAATCTGTAGATTGCTTTTGGTAAGATTGCCATTTTTACTATGTTAATTCTACCTACCCAAGAGCATGGGAGATCTTTTCATTTTCTGGTGTCTTCTTCAGTTTCTTTCTTCAAAGATTTAAAGTTCTTGTCATACAAGTCTTCCACTTTTGGTTAGAGTTACTCAAAGATATTTTATGCTATTTGTGGCTGTTGTGAAGGGTGATCTTTCTCTGATTTCTCTCTCAGCCCATTTATTATCTGTGTAAAGGAGGGCTACTGATTTTTATTTTTAATTAATCTTGTATCCTGCTACATTACTAAAAGTGTTTATGAGTTGTAGAAGTTCCTTTGTAGAATTTTTGGGGTCATCTATGTAAACTATCATATCATCAGCAAATAGTGAGAGTTTGATTTCTTTTTATCTGATTTGTATTCCCTTGATCTCCTTTTGTTGTCTTATTGTTCTAGCTAGGACCTCAAGAACTACATTGAATAGATATGGAGAGAGTGGACAATCTTGTCTTGTTCCTGATTTCAGTATAATTGCTGGGAGTTTCTCTCCATTTAGTTTGATGTTGGCTGTTGGCTTGATGTATATTGCCTTTATTATGTTTAGGTGTGTTCCTTGTATCCATGATCTCTCCAAGACCTTTATCATGAAGGGATGTTGTATTTTGTCAAAGGCTTTTTCAACATCTAATGAGATGATCATGTGATATTTTTTTCAGTTTGTTTATATGGTGGATTATATTGACAGATTTTCATATGTTGAATCATCCCTGCATCTTTGGGATGAAGCCGACTTTGATCATGGTGGATGTTCTGATGTGTTCTTGGATTCTATTTGCCAGTATTTTATTGAGTATTTTTGCATCAACGTTCATGAATGAGATTGATTTGTATTTCTTTTTCTTAGTAATGTCTTTCTGTGGTTTGGGTATTGGGGTAATTGTAGCTTCATAAAACTAGCTTAGCAATGTTCCTTCTGTTTCTATTGTGTGGAACAATTTGAGGAGTTTTGGTATTAGTTTTTCTTTGAAAATCTTGTAGAATTCTGAGCTGAAACCATCTGGTCCTAGGCTTTCTTTTGGTTGGAATACTATTGATGACTGTTTCTATTTCTTTAGCAGTTCTATTTAATTTGTTTATCTGGTCTTGATTTAATTTTGGTAAGTGATATTTATCCAGAAAGCTGTCCATTTCCTTTAAGTTTTCCAATTTTGTGGAGTACAGGTTTTCAAAATATGACCTAATGATTCTCTAGATTTCCTTCATCTTTGTTGTTATATCTCCTTTTTCATTTCTGATTTTATTTTTTTATATTTATTTGTTTAGTATACAGTGTTAGTTTCCATGTCTGCCTACAGGACAGAATAGGGCACCAGATCTCATTATAGATGACTGTGAGCCACCATGTGGTTGCTGGGAGTTGAACTCAGGACCTCTAGAAGAACAGTCAGTGTTCTTAACCTCTGAGCCATCTCTCCAGCCCTCATTTCTGATTTTATTAATTCTTTCTCTGCCTTTTGGTTAGTTTGGATAAAGTTTTTCCTATTTTGTTGATTTTCTTGAAGAATCAACTCTTTGTCTCATTGATTCTTTGTATTGTTTTCTTTGTTTTTATTTTGTTGATTTCAGTTCTCAATTTCATTATTTCCTGCCATCTAGTTGTCCTGAGTGAGTTTGCTTCTTTTTGTTCTAGATTTTTCTAATGTTCTCTTAATTCACAAGTGTGGGATTTTCCCAGCTTCTTTATGTAGGCTTTTAGTGCTATGAACTTTCCTATTAACATTGCTTTCATTGTGTCTCATAAATTTGGGTATGCTATGTGGTTATTTTCATTGAATTTTAGGAAGTCTTTAATTTTTTCCTTTATTTCTTCCTTGACCCATTGATGCTTCAGGTGAGCATTGTTTAATTTCCATGTGTTTGTGGCCTTTCTGGAAATAGTTTTGCTGTTGAATTATAATTTTAAGCCATGGTGATCTGATAAAATACATGGGGTTGTTCCAATTTTTTGTATCTATTGAGGTTTGTTTTGTTACCTAGTATGTGTTCAATTATTTAGAAGGTTCCATAAGGTTCTGAGAAGAAGTTGTATTCTTTTATGTTTGGATGGAATATTCTATAGATGTCTGTTACGTCCATTTGAGTCATAACATCTGTTAGTTCCCTTATTTTTTTTTTTGTTAATTTTTTTGTCTGACTGACCTGTCCAGTGGTGAGAGTGGAGTGTTGAAGTCTCCCACTATTAGTGTGTGAAGTTTAATGTGTGATTTAAGCTTTAGAGGTGTTTCTTTTACATATGAGAGTTCCCTTGTATTCAGGGAATGGATGTTCAGTATTGAGATTTCCTCTTGATAGATATTTCCTGTGACTAACATGAAATGTCCTTCTTTGTCTCTTTTGATTGATTTTAGTTTGAAGTCTTTTTGTAGATATTAGGATAACTACACCAGCTTGTTTCTTAGGTCTATTTGATTGGAAAATTTTTTCCCAATCCTTTTCTCTGAGGTGATGTCTGTCTTTGAGGTTGAGGTGTGTTTCTTGTATGCAAAAGAAGGATGGATTCTATTTTCATATCCAATCTGTTAACCTGTGTCTCTCTATAGGTGAGTTGAGTCCATTTATATTAAGGGTTATTAATGACCAGTGATTTCTATCTCCTGTTATTTTAGTTTTCATTGTTGGTGATGTTATTTTGTGTGTCCTTCCCTTCTTTGGAATTTGCTACTGTGAGATCATCTATTGTCTGTGTTTTTGTTGATTTAGCCAACTTCCTTGGGTTGGAGTTTTCCTTCTAGTACTTTGTGCAGGGCTGGATTTGTGGCTGGGTATTGGTTAAATCTGGTTCTGTCATGGAATATCTTGTTCTCAAACTAGTCTTACAATAAATTAAGTATACAATGAAACTCTTTTTATACAGCCAGTATTAGTTTTATATCCAATACACACACATAGACCAAGCTTCTCCAATAAACACAGATTCAAAATGTCTCAATAAAGTACTGGCAAATCAAACTCAAGAGTACATTAAATTATCATTCATTTATCATGATCAAGGTGACTTGATTCTAGAGATTCAGAGATCATTTGACGAATGGAAATCAGTAAATATAATACATCACATGAACAAATTCAAGGACAAAATCATGTGATCATATCAGTAGAGGCCAAGAAGTTCTTTGACAAAGGCCAACATTGCTGAAGAAATACAAATGTGTGGACTATATCCCAAGTCAGCCAAAGCAATGCTGAGCAAAACAAACAATGCTGGCGAATCATCACACCCGACTCCAGACTATGGGGGAGAGCAATAGACACATTGGTCAGTGGGATAGAACACGCAGATAGGAGGCCATGCAGCTACAGCAACATGGTTTTTGACAAAGATCCCAAATGTGCACATTGTAAAAAAGAAAATGGATCAAAGGCTATGATGTAAGGCCTGAAATTGACAGAGGAAGAAGTAGGGTGAATTCATCAAGATACAGACATAAGCAAGAACTTCCTCAATAGGATTTTAGTTGCTCAGGAAATCAGGCTAACACTTGGCAAACTGGAACTCATGAAATTAAAACGTTTCTGTACAGCAAAGGAAACAATTAATCCCATGAAGAGACAACCTACAGAATGGGAGGAAATCATAGCTACTGTTAACCAGAGTTCCCGGGAAGACGTGACAAGGCTGAGTGACTGGAACTTCAGGAACTGGAGAGAAGTTGGAATGCTCAGGCCCAAAGTCAGACTTGTGGGCCGTTTTCCTCATCTTACACAGCCATTGACTGCTCTCCTCTTGTGAAAAAGCAAAGCATCTAAGGCCTATGCAGGTTTGTTGATGGCCCACAGCTGTATTTGAGAATATGTCGTTTATGACTTTCTTTGTTCTGTTACTATAAGAGGTTCACGAAATTCTTATCTTTATAGCAAGCCTTTCCTGTTCAAAGTGCTCAATGACTCCTGTCTCTTGACTGGGCTCTGGCTGACACATTGCCTAAGGGGATCTTATTTTCCTCATGAAACCCCACCAGGTTCATCCCAATGCATAGGAGGGATGCCAAGCCAGCAGCAGATGTGAAACCCTGCTGTGCTAGCCATGACTGTGTAAGTAGATTGGCCTGGTGAGCTGCCTTGTGAAAACGGACTTGATCTTGACTTGTTGGACTGGGAACTCAGAGTGCGTCAGGAAGCAGGCCCTGTGAGGAAGGGCAAATTCCCATGTCGCACAGGAAGGGCTTTCTGAGCACTCCAGCTGCAAGGACAGCCAGGTCTGCCTCTGCCCGTACAAGTGTTGGCTAGAGGAGGTACAGGCTGACCAGTTACTAGGGAGGACTTTACGGGTAACTGAGATGGGATAAGTGAGATTTCTAAGAATCCACTACTCTAGGGTAATAAATGAAACGCAGAGTAAGGAATTGCAGTAAGAAAAACTAAGTGAAAATGTTGCCCATCTTTAATTCAAAATCAGAGTCTCCATGACATTCTAACATGGTTGTAATTGATAATGTCACTGTGATAATGGCTTTTCACCATTTTTGTTTGTTTTTAATTTGTATGTGTGCATGGCAGGTGAATGTGTATGCAGAGGTCGAGGCTAGGTGTCTTCCTATATAGCTCTCCACCTTTCATTTTGGGATGGGTCTCTAACTAAACCTGGAGCTCACTGTTAGCTGCTTGGCTGGCAAGTGAGCCTGCGGGATCCTCCCGTCTCTGAGTGAGTGTCTCTCACCCAGGTCTCTACAGGTTCAAGGACTTCAAACTCACATCTTCACATAGGAAGGACTTTACCAACCGAGCCCTCTTTTCAGTCTCAGTTTTTAATACTTTAGAAGATATCCAGCCAAACAAAGTCACAGAAAAATAATGACACTGGTGCTTGTAACACACCAAACACAAGGAAAACACTGAGGTGACGAAAATGAAAGACGGTACTGCTAGAATTTACACTTTTCAAGGCTCTGCAACCTGATTTTCAATCTGATCCTAAACACATTTGCTGCATTTTTAATCTCAGAAATACTAAGGCTGTTTAATGTAGACATTTATGATGTACTAAAATCACCAAGAGACTTTTTAAACAGTTAGTATTAGAGGATGTGGATTTATGGTTCTATAAATGTCTTCTTGGGCTGTGGAAGAGTTAGCACTACTGAAAACCTAGCTGTCAACTTCAAGCCCATGTTTACACTGCTAGATAATCTTTTTTTTTAACCAAGAAACAATATTTTAATCTCGCTGATTTAAGAAAAATCGCCTTCCCCTTACATGGAAACCTTGATAATTTTACAGATACACAGTGCTTAGTTTTTGTCAGATTCTCTGGGTTGGGGGAAACAATTCATTTTCTTTATGTATGTTCTGTATGGTTCAAAGTTTGAGTGAGCAAATTGTCAATAATATAGCAAGCAGAGCAAAACAATAGATGGCAAGTAGAAGCAGCAGATAGATAGCAAAATGTCATTAAGTCGATTTATAGTATCTGGCCAACACTACTGCTAACAAAGATGACGTCATCCAAACCTGGGCTTTACAAAATAGAGCAGAAATTGATTGAGGAAGCCGAGGCAGTCAGCTGAATTTCCTGATTGAGTTTCTCTCCATGGATGGGTACCCAAGTGGCCCTTCCAACTATGGCCATTTTTAAACCATGGTATAAACACCATGAATCTCTGTTGGAAATTGGTCACCTTCTAGCTGCTCTCCAGTGTGCATTTTAATAGCCTTAACTGACTGCTGTTTTCCCTCTTTCTTCTACAGAGACTGGAGGCCAGCCTGACCCAGAACAGGGGGCTTTAGAGAAAAAAGGGGGGGGGCAATTATTCCTTCAGTCTACTTTCAATAAACTTAAATAGTACCTGAATGTTCAGAAAACGTGGACAATGGAAGCCCAACCCATGAGAATAACTCTACCAGGAACTAGGCTGGGGGCCCTTTGCGTGAGGTTTTGACCAAGAATCTGGATTTATTTGGCCTGTGTCATGTTCTGCGAACATGAGAAAAGCTGAATGGAAACATGGTGAACTAGTTCGTTTGTCAGAGAATATTTCTGGAAAGGAGAATGTTCAGGCTGGTGCTGAGCAAGCGGCAGTGATTGTGAGAGACCAGCATCACGGAAGCGACATCTCCTGTGATGCAGTGGGACAATGGGAAGTAGGTCAGGAGAGCAAAACCCCAGCATTCAGGGGCTTCACCTTGAAAAGAAGTAGGTTCGTTGAAGATTATAGCTCAAAAGTGATGAGTTTGGGTGTCAAATTAACAAGGAGTGGGCTGTGATTATTAGTGTTGTCAGCTTGACAGAATCTAGAATCATCTGAGAGGCAGAGGCATGCCTTTGGGGTATTTTGTTGGTTATGCTAGTTGATGTAAGAAAACCTGTCTTCCTTGTGGGTGGCCCCATTCTCTAGGCAGGGGATCCTGGGCAGTAAAAATAGAAAAAAAAAATACATGCTGATCATAAGCGTGTACACCTTTGTCGCTCTCCACTTCTTGACGCTGAGTGTAATGTGACCAGCTCCCTCAAGCTTCTGCTTCTGTCACTGTGACTTTCCCCAAATGATGGACTGAAACCTGGAACTGTGAACTGAAACAGACCCTTTTCCTCTTCAGATGCTCTGGTCAAGTTATTTTATTGCAACAGCAGAAAAGAAACTGGGATGATAGGAAACAATATGTGCCTTTTTTTTAATTGATATAACTCCCTGCTTTTGATTCTTGTGATTCTGATGATCAGGTGTCAGCATTAGGACAAAATGGTTAACAGGTGCACACATATTTTCTCTTTTTGTTTTTGCAGCTCTTCTAGGAGTCTAAAATTACTTTAAAAATGGAAATCACAGGCTAGAGATAAATCAGCGGTTAAGAACACTTGCTGTTCTGGCAGAGAACCAGGGTTTGGGCCCCAGGACCCACATGGTGGCTCACAATTATCTGTAATTCTAGTTCCAGGGCATCCAATGCCTTTGTGCATTGCATGATTGTAGTATACAGACATACATGCAGGAAAGACACTTCTTCACATTAAATTTAAAACATCAGCTTATGCGACCAATTCAAACAGGAAGTTAACCAAGACTCTAAACTCTCAGAGCAGGTCTCGGAATCTGTATCTCTCATGAATGTTTCCTAAAGATTTCCTTTTGGGGGACTCTGGGACTACCACAGGCAAGGACAACTTCTCATCTGCAGCATCACTGAAAACCTTCGCACTATTTTGACAGTTCTGTTGGCTTTACCTTTCCCTCATCTCCCCCATTTTCCCCACCTTTACACACCTCATTTGCACCCGTGGTGCTGAGCATACCGTATCTCACCTGCTGCTGTTCTGCTAATTGAAAGAGCCCTGCTGACTCTTAAACAAGATTCTGTATCTTTCCACGGATGTGGAAGTCCCCTCTGTATGCTGTGCGTATATTTTGTTATTGTTGGTTACTAAAGAAGCATAAGTGTAGACTACTCTTTCATTCCCAGCTGCACAGACCAGAATAATCACACAGAAACTATATTAATTACAACACTGTTTGGCCAATAGGTCAGGTGTTTTCCTAGCTAGCTCTTATATCTTAAACTAACCCATTTTTGTTAATCTGTGGATTGCCACGAGGCTGTGGTTTACTGGAAAGGTCCCAGGTCCTTCTCCTTTGGCAGCTGCATGGCATCTCCTTGACTCACCCTACTCCCTCTGTATATCTCTGTTCAGATTTCCCGCCTGGCTTTATTCTGTCCTGCCATTAACCAATGCTAATAAAACATATTCATACAGAGGGGAATCACACATCAAAGAAGCTGCTTTGGCCCATGGCAGGGCAGAATATAGCAAGGTGGGAAATCCAAAGGCAAAGTCAGGCAGATGCCATGGAGCTGCTGAAAGAGAAAGATGCCAGAACCTTATCAGTAAGACACAGCCTTGTGGCAATACACAGATTACTAGAAACAGATTAATTTAAGCTGTAATAATTAGCTAGGAATACACTTAAGTTTTGGACAAATAGTATTGTAATTATTCTAGGTTCTGTGTGATTATTCAGGGGTTGGAAGGCATGCAAAAAGTAGAGTCTCCGTTTACATTTCATTTTGTTTAAAATTTACTTTATACCACTTCAATAAAATGGTTTGTATGTTATTTGCTTTTTGAATATTTATAGCGATCTTTTTTCTCCACCTCACTGTTTCCTTTTTACAAGCACAAATTGATCATATATATATATGTGTGTGTGTGTGTGTATACTCATATATGTATATATATATATATATATATGATCATACACACACACACACACTGTCTCAGTTCTCAAAGATGACGTGAGTATATCTCCACGGCCACACAGCTACCATCTCTGCGCCCCTGGTTTATGCAGGGAAAACATGGTATTAAAACAATACACTGTGAGCCAAGTCCTGGGTTACCTCTTGTCATAGCAAAAACAATGAAGCCTTACTGTATCGCCAGGAAACACTTGCTCTCCTGCCCCAGCTCATTCTATTATTTGTGCATGTACTAAGTGTTAGGAGGGAAAGAGTTTGCCAAAATCAGCAAACACTATTTAAAAAAAAAAAAAAAAAAAAGCCCTGCTATTTGGCTCTGCAAAGCTTCTCTGCCCAGATTCTGAAGGTATTTTTCCCAGCCCAAGAGCTGCCTTGCAATCACAGGGCACCTAGGCTACAGTTAAGGGTCTGGCAATTCCAGAAACAGCTATGGCAGATAGAGTTATAGATACCCAAAGAAACAAGGAGGCTCCTTTCCCAATTGCACAATGTAGATGCATCTCAACAGTATAGAATTCACTTCAAGTCTCAGATACAAGAAAACGAATTCCACAGGAAAACATATTACCCAGAATAGCCTTGATCAAACAAAAATGACGTCATTATCAAGCACTGACCCGCCCACCTACAGGACAATGAGCCTGAAGAAGCCACAAAGGAAGAACAGTTCCAGCTATAATACAACATAGGGAGAAAAAGGTCAGATGGTTTGGGCTATGACTGTATGGAGGCCCTACTACTGGAGACTGTGCCTTTCCCATTGCTCCCTTCCAGTCCCTCACCTGAAGCATGTGGCCTTGATGGATCAGCGTGTCCCCGCCAGAGTTGAGGATGGCATCCAAGGAAGATCTCAATTGGTCTGTAAACTGGGATGAGACTTTTCTTCAAGAGATTCTCTTCTATCACCAAAGTTCTGCTTTCTACTTAGCTGAAAGTGGCGGTGCCTCAAGTTTCACAGGGCAGACAGGATACGTAGTTCAATCCTGCCCAGCCACCAAAAACACGCAATTGAGTTTTCACTGAGGCTTATGAGAGACTCCTCATCAGGACCGTTGCAACACACTTCCACCTACAGACAAAAGGAAGAGTGGTAAAATACACTGAGAAACTCAGCTTGAGCATCTTGAAGAGACATTGTGAGGGTCAATAAACCATGCATGAGTCCCTAAACGTATTTTAGTTCTGCTGAGTGCAGGAAGATAGTCCACCAGAGTGTAACTGTGCAGTACATGCCAAAAGTATCAGCTAAGCTAGACAGTCAGAAATCTTAAAATAGGGAGCTAACAACTGTTCATCCCCTTCCTGGACAACCAGCCTTGATGTGTCAGAAACTGCTAACAATGTTCTGTGGCTTCTGGGGATCAGAGCTGAAACCCTAAGAACTACGAGGGCCCAGGCAGAGCTAGGACAGCAGGGGGCAACATTGGCCCATGCTGATGGACTGTCCCAACACCTGCAGTGACTGAAGTCCTTTGTCTGGTGACAGTCTTAAGCAGAAAGAACAGAGCTGTCATGGAAAGTCCTTTCGTCCACATAGAAACACAGGGAGATGTCTCCTTAGCCTCCTAAGATCAAGTACAGGAACAAGACCGGGCGCAGACTAGAACATTCCCCATTTCCCTAGTCAGTTTGTTCTTGTCCAGACTGAATAAAGAAGTTGAACACAATACAACAGGTGTTGGGACTTGCCCAGGCCGCTGCAAGTCAAGGTCACTGAGAGGCATCAAGTGACCAATAGCATGGAACACCTTGCTCTCCAGACATGTTACTGGCTGCCTTTTCTAAACCAGGTCTTGGTGCTCAGGCGTCTCCTATTTTAGTAAAATTCCTCTCAGGTGTCTGCTCTAGGGGATGAGGCTTGAGAAGACACTTCAGTGTCTGAGGACAGTGCCCTCCGGCTCTGCTATTAGACTCCAGCCAGTCCCCATGCAAATCCCATATCGTCCACATTCAAAATGGTCCCCAAGTTGCTACCAGCCTGGGTCAGCTTTTGTCTCCTCTTTTCTCCTGAAATGCTGCAGAAGCCTTCCAGCTAGTCTGCCCACCTCTGTGTTCCTTTCAGTCTCAGCTCCACACAGGCACCAAGGGACTCGGGTAAGATGGCTTAATTAGACCATGTCACTACAGTGTTCAAGCTAACACTGGCTTCCCACCATCCACATTGCAACGCTAAAGGCCACCTTCCAATGGGTCAAAAAGCCTTGTGATTTGATCCTAGCACCTCTCTGACCTCCTCTCTTCCTGTTGTTCTCCCTCAGTCTTCCCCAGCCATTCTTTCGTCTTCCTGCCTCTTCTCAGACTTCCAGGCACGGTCTCTCTTTGGAGCCTTTGCCCGTGCTGCTCCCACGGCCTTTGAGCCTCTCCCTGACATTTTACCTTGCTCGTTCCCCACCTCTCAAAGACACACTCGTGACTCCATCTCCATCCCCTTTATTCTACCTGCTACCGTGCATCCGCATAGAGCGAACATCCATTTCACTTATGGCTCTTGTTTGATATTTGGTTCTTTTAACCAGAATGTGAGGACCAAGAGTGGAGATCCTGTTTTATCTTGCTCATTGAAGTATCCCTAGGGACTAGAACAGTATGTGGTGTCCAGACAGCGCTCAGCAACTCTGACTCCTTTGCTAGTGGAATAAATGAATCTCGGATGAATTGTGGATAGCAGAATATGCATTGCAGGATAAAAACGGGCCAAAGGAGGCCCAAAGTGTTGAGTAACCCAAGCCAAGACAAGCTTGATCTTTCTACTCCATCCCCCTTCCTTTCTTCTCAGCACTAAGAATTGAGCCTAGATCCTGCCTTCATTGTGTGTGTGAGTTTGTGTCCTTCATGAGAAGGTGTATCCTGGCTTGTCATGTTCCCAGACAGCCAAGAGTGACTTTCTGCACTTGGCTTCCTCTGGGTCAGAGTAGCTTTGTTTAGCATTTGGTCAGAGGCTGTGCATATGCCCCTTGAACGTTCCTGGGTCCTCTGTGTCTGACCCCACATCCTGGACTGATGCCCCGCAGGTGCAGAAAGGGATGGTGCTGTCTGATGTCCGAGCTTGTCCTTTCTGTTGGAAGCTTGGTCCTACCAACAAATGAGAACAGGATGATTGGGCCTTGGTATTCTTGTCTTGTTGTCCTTCATGGGGAAGAGAGACCCAGTCTTCTACATCAGGGTTTGAGGCAAGACTACATCCCAACTTCTTGGTTCTACAAGCTCAGAGCTAGAGAGACGGTTAGAGTCTGCCACAGTTGCAATGCCAAAGTCTTGCTCTTCTTCCCAGTTCGTCATAGATTTCCTTGAATAACTGGCCTCCCTTGCTATGTGGCCTTGGAAACATTGGTGAAGCGTTGTCAAAGCAACTCATAGTCATTTCAGTTATGGGTGGAGAGCAGAGTGTAAACACGGCATCCAGGCCCTCAGCACATCCATGACACTTAACGTGTCTCTCCATTGACGACCTTCACGTCCCCGCTGCCTATTCCCTATAAATGTGTAGCAAATTGGTGTGCCCTGTCTGTCCTCACCCTGGCATGCCGCAGAAGCTAGATCTCTTCCCTCCAATCCAAGTGTAATTTGGTATCAACTATTCAGCCTTTACCCTTTCTCCTACCCCGCTCTGCCTGTAATGACCTCCACCCTATTCTTTCTTCAGTAGAATCTTTGAGGGTTGTGGAAGACAGTTGTGGTCATCCCGGAAGACAGGAGGATTTCAAGTTCAAGGCTAGCCTGAATGTCACAGCGAAACAGAAACTTAAAAAGTTCCATTTTTCTTTTAAAATAATTTCCACCAACTAAATGGCTGTTGGGCTGAGGACTGGTCTTGTTGATGGCTCACTCTGTCTTTCTAGGAGTCCTGGCCCACCCAGGATCTTTTGTACCATCCACACTGACTCTGGGTGAAGTTCTAGAAAGAGACACTTGTACCAGCCCCTACCTTTCTGCATGGTATCCTCCCACCTAAAATTCTGCAGTCACTGACTGCGGAGCTAAGAGCTACTACCTCCAGCCACTGGGGATTGGAGGTAACAGGGGCAGGATTCTTCAGAAGACCTTGAGCTTCTTCACCTGAATGCCTGCTCAGTCTGCCACATCCCATCATGGCTACCATCCATAGCACTTAAGGGAATTCATATGTCTTCGTCAACGCACTAGCAGAGCCACTACCTAAGGGCAATGCTTTTTCTCCCTTACATATTCCTCAGCTCTCTAGGTGAAACAAAGAAAATGGCTGGAAGAAACTCTCTGCCTCCACCCAGGAGACGAGGAGAAAGGAAATATCCACTGTGCTATTAAAAATAGTCATTGGCCCAGCAGAGGACCCTATTTCAGTATCTATCACCCACAGGGATTGGGTAGATCACAATCACTGTAATTACAGCTCTGGGGGTATACCACCACCTTCTGGCCTCTGAGGGCACTGCATGCATATGCACAACACACACACACACACACACACACTTAAAAATTGCTCCTCCAGAGGATGTAGGTTCCTTTCCCAGCACCCACATGGTGGTTCACAACCATATGTAACTCCGGCTCCAGAGGATCTGATGCCTTCTGGCCTCCCTAGGCATCAGGCATGTAAGTGGTACACAGATTTACAATGTAGGCAAAATGCATATGGACACACACAAAGGTAAAGAGAAACCAAATAGGGCTGGTGAGATGGCTCAGTGGTTAAGAGCACTGACTGCTCCTCCAGTGGACCTGGGTTCAATTCCCAGCACCCACATGGCAGCTCGCAGCTGTCTGTAGCTCCAGTTCAAGAGAATCTGACATCATTATACCAATGCACATGAAATAAAGTTAAATAAAGTTTAAAAAAAAAAGAGAAACCAAATACATTTAAAAATTAAAATAAGTTATAAAAATTGGCAAATACATTTGTGCCACGAGCATCAAGAAAATGGAGAATAGGTTCAGTGTGCTAGTAATCTAAGCACTGCCAAGGCAAGGAGTAGCAGACCCGTTTGGAATGGAGTAATTGAGGGTTACAGAGGGAATTATTTTAACATCAGATGACCAGCAGGTTTAGCCGGCATGGAACTACAGTCTGGCATATCTGCCTCCAAAGCACCTGTATATTCTTTGTCTTCCAGTGAGAAGAGTGGTTATGTAGAGGGTCCTGAATTACCCTCATGGCTGTGAAGAGCCCTCTAAAGAGTACAGGCAGAAGCATCTCCTTTATTTTTTTTCCATTCAATTAGGCAGCCTTATTTATTTAATTTTTTAAGTTTTTCGAGATAGGGTTTCTTTGTGTAACAGTCCTGGCTGTCCTGGAACTCACTTTGTAGACCAAGCTGGCCTCAGACTCACTGTGTCCTGCCTGCCTCTGCCTCCCAAATGCTGGGATTAAATGTGTGCGCCACCACCGCCCGGCCTGTAGTCTTTTAAACAGGATCGATTGTCAGAAAACTTATTGCATGGTTTGAGGGGATCACGGGGGGCTGTAATTTGCCTTTATCGATCCCCTCACTCAGCTCCCATCCCCTCCAATCATCAATAGTCTGCAGTTGTCTCAAATTTGATTTTTATCAAGCACATAGCCCCTTCCGCTGGTTGCAGTTTAAAAGCTGGCATCTGAGGCTACCGGCCTTCACTGTCATCATGTCTAGAGAAGTCAGACGCTGTGGCTGGCAACTCAACAGACTGGGATCTGAACGGCAGCGTTCGCTTTGCTCAGAGCGCCGTGGAAGCAAAGAACATACAGGTTGGACGAGTACTTTTAGTTTTCAAACTCAAACTTTGAAATGCTCCACAATCCCAAACTTTTTGAGTGCTGCAATGACAGCCCAAGTGGAAAATTCCACATCATAAAACTTGGCTTCATGCACAGAATTATTTAAAATATTGTATTAACTTACCTGCAGGCTATGTCTACAAGGTACATATAAAACATAAATGAATTTTGTGTTTAAACTTGGTTCTTGTTGCCAACACATTGCCCTACGTACATGCAAATTATTGCAAAATCTATGAAAAAAAAATCCCAAATCCAAACCATTCTGATCTGCAGCATGTGGGATAAGGGGTAATCAATCCGTTTTATATATAGTATTGCCAACCGACTGCTGAGCTGTCCTTTTCCCTATGAAAAACGGCTTTTTTGTTATTTAATTTTAATTCTGCCACATGCCTAAACCACTAATGGTCACAAACAAGCACTCTCGGGACCTCTGAGCCCTGTGTTTTGACTGCAGAGGAGAGTCCCTCAAATGACCATGCAGTTTTTCCGTGACCCCAGAGAAGAGTTCTTCAGCCTTGCCGGGAACTCCCCTCTGCCCCTGTATAAGGGGCCCACCATCCAGAGCACATGGTCACACTCGGCTCTGGAGCTCTGGCCAGAAGCAGAGGCTGCCAATTGTACTGTGTCGAACTTAATTAAGTAATAGTTTTATGAGGTGGGTGGCAATCCCCTAGGGAACAACTTAAGGCCACAGGATTTATTGAGCTCTAACTGCAAGCTGACAGTCTCCAGCACGCACACAAGAGAGCCTGTGTTACCAGAAAGTTAACATTGCAAGAGGATACTCTCAAAGTAGAGTGAGGGGCCACTCTCTAGCTGAGGCCTCTGCTCTGCAAATTGCCAGCACACCCAACAGGACTTCAGATGGACACCAACAAGCGACATGCACTTGGACGATGAGGAGGCAGAGTTCAAGATGAAGGCTCTTCCTCAACAATACCAAGAGCAGGCACAGTGAAGAAGCAGTGTTATTCTTGCAGAGAACCCAGGTTCAGGTTCTAGTCCCCGTGTCAAGTGGCTAATGACACTCCAGTTCCAGGGGATTGATGCCCTCTTCTGGTCTCACAAGCATCTGCGTTCATTAGGCACTCACACACAGACACACACACACACACACACTTTTTAGAAGTAATAATATAGCTTGGTGGTGGTGGCACATGCTTTTAATCCCAGCGCTGTAGAGGCAGAGGCAAGGGGATCTCTGTGAGTTTGAGGCCACTCTGGTCTACAAAGTAAGTTCCAGAACAGCCAGGCATACACAGAAAAATCCTGTCTTGAAAAACAACAATAGCAACAACAACAACAACAACTAATAATAATAATAATCTTTATTTTTTTAAAAAAAAAGAGAATACCTTGAACAGTAGGATTTTAGTGGGGTGGGGCTTAGGGGGAAGGAAGACTAGAGGCAAGAGTAGCCAGGCAGGGATGAGCTAATTAAGTTTGACTTCTCTAACAGAAGGACCAGAAAACCCCAGTTCCGAGTATCCCTGCATCAGGACTCCTCCACCAGACAAATAAAGAGCGGGGGAGGGGGGGTGGCCAGAATGGGTTGGCATAGGCAACAGCTAAAGTACAACACCCCTTTCACCACGCCTAGTTTGGGGAATCATTTTTGTGTCTTGATTTTAAGACAACACAAAATGCTCTGCTAAAATCCCAAGGAATTGCAAACCCCCCCCCCAAAAAATACTCCCCCTGTGTAGGGCAGGCCTGTTTAGAACTGCCTTTGATGCCTTGTGTTTCATTTTCTGTGCCATTCCACGAGGTTGGTCCCTCTGCAGTAACCCAGGAGGAAAGCAAATTTAAAGCTTGGCGGGTGGTTTGGTCCCTGGCAGCGCTTCAAAGCCCCGGGCGGAGAGCATCTCTATCATCTATGACCCACGACTTCGAAGGACGCTGGGAGCATTTGTTTCCTTGCAACTTGTATGGAAGAAAATGAAGGCTTTGTGTATTATTTTTATTAATCAATAGAATTGCAACCCAGGTCAAAACAAACATATGAAAACACGCTGGGTACACGTGGGAGGAAAGATGCGTGTTAAGGAATCCTTGGATTCGCTCATGTATTTAAGCCAGTGCACTGGTTGAGGGTCCCGTGGGCTTTTGTAGGAGCTCATGAGTGTTGAGGCAGAGCCCATCTATTCAAGTTTGCCCAGGGCTGTATCATTCTTTCCTGCTGCTCCAGGATTCACTGACAAGCTCGTATCATTTTGAAAGGTATCTCAGTTTGGACATTAAATTATATGGCAACCTAGACCTGGAAACCTGTCCTCTAATGAAGGCTCAAACATCTAGCAAGGCCATTCAAACTGGACCATGACCAACTATCCCAGGAGCATCTGAGGACCAGAGCTACCTCAACCACAGTGCTCACAAAGAATCGAGTGTCTGTCTAGTACAGATGGCCAGGGTCACTGTGTGGGTTTTTTTTTTTTTTTTGGTGTGTGTGCCACCTGGCTCATGGCTCACCTCTGATAGACGGCACTAACCTGAACACAGGAGACATTTTCCAGGTCTATGAAATTGAAGACTTTGTTCTCCCTAACTCAGTGAAAGAATCCTTTTTAAATTTGCCCATTTGGTGACTGTGGAAAACAGCACTCCAAAATTCCATTTGAACCCCACGGGAGATATCTCAGGGGCTGGAGAGATGGCTCAGTGGTTTAGAGTTACTCTTGAGAAGGATCTGGGTTCAATTCCCATAACTCACGTGGTGGCTCACAACCATCTGCAGCTCTAGTTTCAGGGGATCCAATGTCTGGTTCACCTACTTATTCATACACATAAAGTAAATACATCTAATAAAAACAAAAATTAAAAAAATAGTCAGGTATAGTGGTGCATGTCTTTAACCCCAGCACTTGAGAGGCAGAAGCAGGTGGATCCCTGTGAGTCCAAGACCATCCTGGTCTACAGAGAGAGTTCCAGGGCAGCCAGAGGTATGTAGTGAGACCCTGTCTCAAAATAAAACAAACAAACAAACAAACAAACAAAAAGCAAGAGAGAGATATCTTAAAGATAGACCTGGGCAGTCATTTCCCAGAAATTCTGAAGAACTGGACATAACTCATATGGAAGATGGATGCGCTTGGTTTATGTCAGCCTTGAAGGTCACCTCGGGTGCTTACCGAACAGCACCCTGTCTTATTATGTCAGCCTTGAAGGTCACCTCGGGTGCCCACCACACAGCACCCCATCTTAGTGACTTCTAGGAAGACCTCAGCTTCCCTGTGGTTGCCAGTGACACCCTGGAGTATGAGTTACATAAACCCCGTGTCAGCTTTCCTTTACTGTGACCAAATCCACTTAGAGGAGAAAAGTAACCAGGTCTAAGGCTGCAGGCCTGCAATCCCTGCTGCTCAGTGAACAGGGAGAGGAGATACATGGGTTCAAGGCCTGCCTCAGCAACAGGGTGAGTTCAAAGCCAGCATGATCAACTTAGCAAGGTCATTTCTTTAAAAACAATAGATGTAAAGGGCTGGGGATACATTGAAGCAGTAGAACACTTGCTTTGCTAATATATGTGGACTATCAGTTCCTTTAACACACTAAATAAATAAATGTAAAAAAATTAAAGTACCTAACGTTGGCTTATAAAAAAAAAAAAAACAGGAAATATGTATAACGCCACACTGGCATCCTAAACCCCAGAAGAGTCTGTGACGACTTTATGATAAGCAGCTCCTGTCACATGTCCTGAGTCCAATTTCTTGCTGTGTGGACAGAGAGAGCGAGAGAAAAACCCCATGATTGGTTATGAGCCATCTCCAATGTGAAGAAGGAAGGGTAGAAGCGCAGAAACCTGGCGCTGTGCTATACTCTGCCAAAGGTCATTGCAGCTGCGTCAGGACCAACAGCGTTCAGCCATCTCTTGCCAGCAGCCAGCTATCTACCAGATGGTCGTAACCGTGGTGAGGAGTGAGGTGGGGGAAAAGCCTACAAGACAGGTGACTGAAAATCAAGGTAGCCATGCCACAACAAGGAGGAACCTCAAGTATGAGAGTAAATGAGCCAGGTATAAAAGGACCTTCTTTGTAAGGCTGGCTATGCAGTCAGCTGGTTGTCCTGTGGTCAGAGCTGTGTTAATACAATCCCACAGGCCAGGTGGCTTCTAAAGCGTAAAAGCTTGTCTCCCAAAGACACACCCCGTGTCTTCTAGAGGCTGAAAGTCCAAGGCTAAGCCACTGACAGAGGTGAGGGTCTTCTTCCTGGTCCAAAAATGGCCATTTTTTTTTTTCACTGTAGCCTCACTTAGCAGAAGGGACAACAGGCCTCTTTCATAAGGACCCTCATCAGGCTTCTAATTCTGCATTAGTCCCTTTTCTATCACTGTGATGAAACACCATGACCAGAGCGATTTATAGAAGAGTTCATTTAGGTTTGTGCTTCCATGAGAGCAGGGAATGGTGGCGGCAGGAGCAGGCATGGTCTCGGGAACAGGAAGATGAGAGCTCACATCTCAACCACGATAACAAAGCAGAGAGAGCAAACTGGAAATGGCCAATCTTGAAACTCTCAAGGCCTCCAGGGACATCCTTCATCCAACAAACAGTGCCACCAACTGGGGACAAGTGTTCAAATGCCTGAGCCTAGGGGAAACATTCTCCTTCTAACCCCAACAACCTCTAATAACCTCCCCAAATGGCCCTTGTCTGAGTCAGGGCTTCTATGGCTGTGATAAAACACCATGACTAGAAAGCAAGTTGAGAAGGAAAGGGTTTATTAGCCTTACACTTCAGCATTACTGTTCATCACTGAAGGAAGTCAGGACAGGAACTCAAACAGGGCAGGAACCTGGAGGCAGGAACTGATACACAGGCTGTGGAGAGGGTGCTTCTTACTGGCTTGCTCAGCCCACCTTGTTATAGAACCCAGAACCACCAGCCCAGGCATGGCACTACCCACCATGGGCTCAGTCCTCTCCCATTGATCACTAATGAGAAAATGTCTTACTGCTGGATCTCATGGAGGCACTTCCTCAGCTGAGGCTCCTTTCTCTGACGACTCTAACTTGTGTCAAGTTGACACACAAAACCGGCCAGTATAGCCTCTGACCATCACCTTTGGTGTTAGGATTTCAAAGTAGGAACGGAATACAGACCTTGAGACCGTTGCCCAGATGCCACCCAGCTTAGACAGAAAGCAGAATGGTGGGCCCCAGGGACTGGGCAGAGGGCATTGGGAACCATTTCAGTTCTGACAGAAATTGTCTTGGAGATGGGTAGTAGTGATGGAGAGTCTACAGCGTGAAGCCTCTAAGGCCCCTTTTCTGGAAATACTTAAGATGAAAAAGTTTTATATTATACATTATATAATTTTAACACAAAAGAGTAAAAACTGGCTAATTCTTACCTGTCCTGGTTTTAGACAAACCCATTGGCAAAGGCCGGGTGAATATCCATGCCCACTGCCCCTCTGTATTACACGCTATCCTGGGTGTTTTCTACACCTCCTGTTCCCACATGGGCCTCTTGGCCTGCACAGTACCTGCTGGTCCTGCCAGGACTGTAATCTCAGAGCCTAATGGGTGGGAACCCTGCCCTGGGTAGGCAGTAGGCTGCACGGGCTTTGCCTGTTATCTCCTGTTCATCACTCACCAGTGCGGAGGCAGAGCAAGTGTGCCCAAACTCCGAAGTCACATACCTTCAGAGGAGTCAGAGAATTCCTTAAACTCTACAACTGCCCTGACCTTAGGGCCTGTGTGAGAAGCAGGGGAAAATTCCACAGTGTGGAAACACCTGCTTTCCAGTCTCTGGGAGCCCTGCAGCCTCTCACAGCCTTGGGTCCCTGTTGGCACAATGAGAGGACCGGATCACAGATTGGGGGAGGCTTATACAGGAATATTGCTGTCTGCAGGAAGCCTTGTCTCAAAAAAAAAAAAAAAAAAAAAAAGTGGCGCTGATATGAGTCAGGGGTACCACTGAGCTTCCCAAACACAGAAAGGGTTTGTCCTGTCCTGTCCATCCAATCCCTGTAGGTTCCCTGGGGGAGTATTTAAGGAGGCCATGCCCAAGGCAGTCCGGCCTACCTCGCTCCTGTCTCTTACAAAATGGAATGAAGACTCAAGCCTGTGCTGCCTGCGGATCCCTCAGAGTGAGCCTCTGGCTCCCAGATCTACCATCTTCTCTGCAGATAGACAGAGTGACCCCGCAGGCCCCTCCCTTCCTGCCAGCCTGCCTGGATCAGCACCGCCATTAATTAGGCAGTGGTTTTATGAGGTGAATGGAGTCCTCCAGGGTTGAGGTTGGAACGGTAGATTTATGGAGCTTTCCCGTTGGTGCAAGGCCAGCTGGGTCTCCTAGGGGCAGCCCCGTGGGAGGCAGATATCTGCTGACCTTTCTTCTCTGGGGTGTCATGTGGAATGCACTCCTGGATAAGCTCAAAGTGGGGAGCGTAAACCATGGGGATGGCAGCAAGCCTGTCTGTGGCCTCTGAAATCCAGCCTTCTCAGAAGGAAGGCTGAGGAACTGTAAACTCACAGTATAGCACAGTGGTTGGCACTCGCCTGGTATGCCTGAAAACCTGGGTGTGCTCAGCAATGAAAAAGAAGGAAAGAAAGAAGGAGGGAGGGAGGAGGGAGGGAGAGAGGGAGGGAGGGGGGGGGGGGGGGGGGGGGGGGGGGGGGGGGGGGGGGGGGGGGGGGGGGGGGGGGGGGGGGGGGGGGGGGGGGGAGGGAGGGGGAAGAGAATAGGTAGGTTAGACAAGAATAGTTCTGCACTTGTCCGGGCTCACACTGTAGCATACTCTAAGTGACAATGGTCTTCATTTACCAACAGGATCAAAACAAGGATGTGAGCCTGTCATCCTGTTCAGGCCCAGCCTAAACTGTGGCTCTCAAAGCAGCCTTCTGCCTACAGCACCTCGGACCAGTTGTAACCATGGGCACTCTAAAGAGAGGACAGACGCTCACGAGTGGCATAGCGTGTATACATCCATGCTAGTGTGGGGGCATATATACACACTCGTGCACGTGCATGTAACTGTGCACTCCTGTGACTAGCTTCCAGAGAGGGTAGGCACTCCCACGTGGAGAATGAAAGTGTGATTGCACTGGCTGTCTGCTCCTGTGTGGTGTTAAAGCGTGGCATTGAGTGTGTGCGCGCACAGTTTTAAATGTTATTGGGCCACTCAAGGCTTTGTGGAAGCAAGCTGACTCAGGGCCAGTCTGCATGGGTCTGCCCTGAAAAGGACCATTCTTCTCTCTGTTCCTTCCCTGCCCCCTCCACACACCCTCCTCTGGTGAAACCTGAGTGTTTCCTTTCCCAGAAGGTTTCTAGAAGCTTTTTCACCCCACCAAGCCCGGCGGCTCAAGCAGGCCCACGTGATTCCCGAATGGTAGACCCAGGTCCCAAGGTGGGAAAACGTTTGTCTACAGCCCCTACCTCTATTTATGATCACTAGCCCCAGCCGCTCTCTGGGTAAAGCACTATTGTCTAAACCAGCAATCACACGGAAAGAGCCTAGGACTTTGAGTTTTCACTTCCAGAAAAGGCTCTGAAGCTTTTCATCTGCTCAGAGATCATTGCAATTTGGGGATTCAGTATAGGAAGCACCCACATTTTCCCTGTGTAAAGGAGCTCTCCCCATAAAAGCAGGCCACCAAACCCCAGGATTTCTTTGTCTTTGACACATTTTGCTCTCAGCCAGAGAGAGCCCCTCGGGGCTAGACACTCTGCTTTTCCCAGTAGACATCATGGTTGTGTTTCCTAAAATACAAGGTAGGCCCTTAGGATCTGCAAGGGCTTGCATCCAGGGTGTCCCAGGATGCCAAGAGCACGAAACAGCTCACGTTCTTTATGGAATAATCAGTGCTTACATAGAACCTTCACACGTGCACTCGTGGACTTTAAATCATCTTCAGATGACTTGTGAGACTTGGCACAGTGTAAACGCTAAACACATGGCTGTTGCTACTGTACCATTTAGGGATGATGATAAGAAGTGTCCTGGTTAGGCTTTTGTCATTATTGGTTTTATCAACTTGACGCAAGCTAGAATTATGTGAGGAGAGGGAACCTCAACTGGAAAAAAAAAAAAAAAAAGCCCACGACGGATTGCCCTGTAAGCAAGTCTGTGGAAACATTTTCTTGATTAATGATTGATGTAGGAGGGGCTGACATAGTGGGGTGTCGCTACCTCTGAGCATACAAAAGCAGACCGAGCAAGCCTTGAGCGAGGCTGTAAGCAGCTTTCTGCTGTGGTCTCTGCTTCAGTTCCTGCCTCCAGGTTCCTGCCCTGTCTTCTCTCTTTGACAGAATGTAAACTGTAAACTGAGGTTAACCCTTTCCTCCCTAGGTTGCTTGTACTCATGGTAGTCTGTCATAGCCGTAAAAACCCAAGGAAGACAGAAATTGGTCCCAGAGTTGTAGAGTACAGCTAGGACAGACCTGACTATGCTCTTGGGGAGATCAAGGGAGTGTTTGTAACTTTGGGCTGGAAGAGTCTTTGAGTTCTTAGAGCTGAATGAGCTGGGAACTTGGGAGATAACTATTAATCCCAAAGATAGGAGAAGAAAGACCACCGACCCAAGTCGTCATGGAAAAAATTAATTAAAGCAAGCAATTAATTAATGCAAGCTTTTTAAATTGTGTACACAGGCTGTCTCCCTTTAAGGCGGGTTCAAGAGGTCACCATTGGAAGTGAGGAATACAAAGCTTTTACAGCTCAGGGGTAGAGGGTTTAAAAATGGATTTGGTGGACAAAATAAACAGGATTAGAGAAACAGAAAAAGTTAGTCCCTCCTGAAACAAAGACGTGGTTGCAAGGTCCATCATCAGTTGCAAGATGTCTATAAACACTTTTTGAAACAAAGACATGATTGCCATTCCCAGAACAGGCAGTACAGAACCATTTGTAGTTAAGGTTACAGGTGGGGCATAGCCCAATTTTTGAGAAACAGAGGTTTAAAAAATAAACAGGAATTAACCTCATTTGTGTTTATTATAAGATGACTTTTAAGCCCAAGATAGAGGTCCTGGGTTCAATTCCCAGCAACCACATGGTGGCTCACAAACACCTGTACTGGGATCTGGCGCCCTCCTCTGGCGTGTGGGCATACATCAAGGCAGAATGTTGTATACATACTAAATAAATAAATCTTTTTTTAAAAAAAGACTCTATTAGGGCAGTTTGTATGGTGTATCTGAAATAAGATTCTGTGTCTGTTCAGCTGGAGCCAAAGAATCAGCTGTGATCAATAAGAGACCAGATCTTCAAAGTGGAACCTAATATTTATCGGGACAATTGATGCTGGAGCTGAGAAATTAGCTGTAATTACGAAGAAATCAGAATCACTGAGGTCAAATCTTCTAGGAGAATCTTCTTAGGGTCAGGACAAAGATGTCTGTGGTCCAGAGGAAGGTGAGACTGTATCTCATGCTGGCAGCGGAACTTGCTAATGTGAAGAATTACCCATGCGGTACTGGTTTTGAAGGCATGAAAGGGTCACAGAGGGCAGCTAAGGTAGCAGGCTGGAATCCCAGAAGAAAGACTAGAAGAAACCTTATTGGTGAAGGTGCAACATTCGTTGTATTGGAGACCCCATCATATTGGAGGCCATAGGACCATGGGAAGACCACCAACAATGGTAACAGTTGTAGAGCAGAATCAGTCTGAGTCCTTGAGATGATCTATAGGACTGTGGATAACAGCCGGAGAAGTGGGGCTGCCCAAGGACAGTTTGAGCCCAGAGATTCATGAGTCCCAGGCATTAGACATGGAGTTATTTATACTTCTGAGATGACTTGGGTTTTTACTTTGATTCTAACTGTGCCCTGGTTCTTTCCTATTACAATAGAAAGTGTGAAACTTATTCTGATTTTATAAGAGACTACAATTAAGAGACTTGGAATCATAAAGAGAGGAAACTTTAAAAAGTATTTGACTTTTTAAAGAATGTGGGACTCTTAAAAGTTGGAATGCATTTTATATTGTGATATTGATATTAATATGATATCTTGGGGATAAGCAAGAAAGAGAAGGTCATGGTTTAAGAGTAATTAAATTAAATAGTGTGGCAAGCTGATAAATGACGTGTTGTCCTGATTAGTGGTTTTTTTTTTTTTTTGTCAGCTTGATATCTGGTAAAAGATAGATAGCAAACTGAGCACGGCTTGAGAAGCAAGCCAGTAAAAGATAATCCCCCATGGCCTCTGTCATCCCAGCCCCCAGCTATGCCACCAAATCTTGACCCCTCCCCAGGAAAGGTCAGAAACACTCCCACAGGCTATTTAAACTGCACCCCGGAAAATAAACACGTGGTCTTCCCTCTTCCTCTCTGGTGGTCATCCTCCCCAGTCGCCCCACCCCCACCCCCACCACCACGCGGCCATCTGAGAGCACAGGCGTTCAATTAAACCTGGATATCTTTTGATTTGGTCTAATTTGGTCTGATTGGGATTAGTTGCCTCAGTGGAGAGCTTGTTTTAGGAAATATTCCTAACATTTTGAAGGTCCTGCTGGGGGGGTGGGGGGTGGGGGGTTCCCCACGGGCTCAAGGCCACGTGTTGGAAACGCCTTTATCCCCTCTGATCTCCACCAAGCTAAATCTGCTTCCAAGCTAGATTGGCTTCATCTTGGTTAGTCCCCCCCCCCTTTCTTTTGCTCTATGTTGGTAGGGTTTTGGGGGACCCATTCGTGTTTACTTTTGTCAATTTTGGGGCTTTCTGCTGAAAGTCCAATCCAAGTGACTGAGCCAGGCTTAGCTGAGGAGAAGATTGCGTGGTCAGGGACGCCTGCCATTCAATTTTCACAGCCCCGTTTTTGCTCAAGAGTTGTTCCAGTGGACGCACTGTGACAGACTTGAGCACCAGGCTTGGACGTAGACTTTTAAAATGGGCGCTTGCAATTCAAAGCCAGATCCATTATGGCCCCTGGGCTGTCTCCTACAAAATCTTTATAAATTGGGACTTCCGAAACTATCTGTCCCTGATGGCTAATTTCTCTCTGCACTAAGATTTGGTCTCAATACGACCTTGACAATGGGACGCAGTGGCCACCAGAGGGAACTCTTGAGTTTACCGTTCTTTGTGACTGTGGGGATAAATGGACAGAACTCTTGTGTGCCCGCGATTTCTGGGCACAGCATTCTTGCCCTCCCTCAGGAGCCAGAGTCTTGCCGCACCAGTTTTGGTCGCCAGGGTCATGGCGCAGGATTACCAGCCATCTGGGAATTGGGACCCCGATAGTTCCGCCTTGACCATGCATCCAGAGGCACTGGCCCCTCCCCTACTCCCTCAAACTCTGGTTACCCAACCCCCTCCCATTGAACAACATTGTCCACATTCCTCCCCTTACCTAACCCCACCAAACCGGAAGTTCAGGGTCAACTTCCTCCCTACCAACCTTCCTCCCCTCCCCTACCCACTACCACATCTCCCTACCACTCTAATAAGCCTCTACCTACTTCTTGGATTCCCTCTACACACTGGATTTAACCCCTCCCAATCCCGCCCCGCCCTCCTCTCATACCAGATTTCACCATAACCCTGCCCTTCTCTGCCCTCTCCGGGAAGTAGCGGGAGCTTATGGCATTATTAAAGTTCATGTTCCCCTCACCTAGGAAGCCTGGTAGCTAGGGGCTCAAAGACAATGATTTATCAGTAGGGTGTCTGTCAGTAGCTACGTGAGGCGAAAGTCTAGGGCATGTAGCATGGCCCGGGCGGCAGCTGGATTCTAACAATATATTCTTACACATAGATTACATATTACATACATTATTACATATTGCATACATGCATTATTTAAAGCCATCTCCAGTAGCATTCTGCCCACATTGATTTCCCATGCTCCCCTGTTGCATTCAGAAAACATGATGAATAGTGAGGGTTTTGTTTTGTGTTGGGCTTTGGGAGTTTTGTTTTGCTTTTGGGAGTTTGCCTCGCTAAACTCCATGCATTTTTAATATAGCCTCTGGCCACACCTTCATCTTACCTCCCTAACTCTGGCTTCAAAGCCAAGAATGCCTGAAGGTGAGAAGGGACCCTACAGACTGAAGCCTGAATAAAATATGTGCTTTAGCTTTTTCCAGTTTTCTGAGGTAATCAAAGAAAGTGTGAGGCAAGGAAGCCCAGATACAGACAGTTTTCAACCTAGAATGTGTGGGGCCCTGAGTTCAAAGCCTAGGAGAGAGAGAGAGAGAGAGAGAGAGAGAGAGAGAGAGAGAGAGAGAGAGAGAGAGAGAAAGGCTCACAGGAGGGGCATGTGCCACACACCCCAGGCCTAGGCATCTGGGGATTTCTTCTTGTGAGTTGTTGATCCAGATATGCTAATCTCTTTATTCCCTTATGCAACAGTTCTTTTGAAGAAAACATTTGCATTCTCCTAAAATGAATATTTCCATTTATGGACCATCAAGTATGGTCTCATTTTTGACCTCCTGGAAGTTCCTGCTCAGGGCCATGCACGTCCCTCTGGTACAACACACACTGCTTTATTTCTGCACACTTGTGTCTTCTCACACTGAACCAATTCCTGGAGAAAGGCACAGTCCTTGCCTCTTATCCTCAGCAAAGATCACTGGTGGTGGCTAGAGTGCTGGGTGAATAAAAGGCTCTGGATTTCAGAGTCAAACATTGGCTCTTCTTGGGTCGGTAGCAGATAGAGACAGCAGTTGGAACACAATTACCACCAACTGGAAACAGCCCCCCCGGGGGGGGGGGAGGCGCAGCAGGACATTTACACCATCCCAGGTGGCCCACCACTGAGATCCCTGTTTGTGACAACTTGCTGGTAAGGCTACTGGACCCAAGCAGTGATACCCAGCTCGCCGGCTGCCTGTGCTTCGCTCTGGTTTTATTTCACCGCATTGCACACGACGACTGTGCTCACCATCTTCGGCATAGTTTTTAAGGGGCACGTGTGGGGAGAAGCAGGAAGAAAGTGAGAGAGGGAGGGAGAGAGGAAGAAGGGAGAGATGGGGAAGGTTAAAATGTCCCCATATGCTCACGTGTTTGAACACCTAGCCTCAACTTGTCATGCTGTTTTGGAAGCTTGTGGGTGGGTTTCAGAGGTAATTCATTGAGCGTGACCCATTAGGGTTATAATTTGATCTTTCTTCCAGACCTAGCACTCTGTTTACTGGCTGCCAAAGGACACCCCTCCCCCCTCAGAGAAGAGAGTCTTGATGCCATAGCTGTACTTTCTACACCATAATCACAAATCAAGCTTTGTTTCCTTGAGTCACTGCTCTAGGGAGGAAAGGAACCAATACAGAAAACTGACACCAAAAAATAGGGTGTTGTGATGAGCAGGCCCATGTGGCCCATAGGCCTTTAGACATGGTTTGCAAAAAGAAAATAGAAGAGTTTGGACCTGCAGGCTACAGAAGCCTTAGGATGCTCATATAACTTAATGTGATGTTCTAGTGGGAGTTTGGAAGACCAGAATGCCCACAGAAATGTAAACAGTTAGTGAGGTTTCAGACAGAAATGAGGAGTCTAGTTGGGATTGGGATAGAGAACATTCATGTTACATTCTGGCAAAGACTCTGGCTATATTCCACCCGAGGCCTCAAATTTTGAGTAAGGATGAGTTAAAAAAAAAAAATGATGAACAAACTTATTTCGTCAGGGAAATGTCATGACGGAATAACACGGGTGTTGCTGTGACTGGTTACTGCTACATCAGTTTAGCCAGATTGATAGAACGGAGAGGGGAGAGCAGAAAGAAGTGGAAGGCACACACCTGGGAGCAGAGCCTTTTAAAGGCGCGGCAAGGTAGACAAAGCAAGTGCATAGACAGAACAAGACACTTAACTGTTAAAGATATTATCACTGTTAGGTTGCAGGCTTTGGACAGTGAAAATAGGAAAGCTGTCTTCAAAGCAAGGTCTCCCTCACTGAAGGCCCCCAGGGTGTAAAAATGCAAATTCATTTGAAGGCAGAGAAAGTGCCTTCCCTGAGGCGTCTGCTTTCTGGGTTCCTCAGATTGAACAGGATTACCTTGAGAAACTTAGTCCTGTGTTCCTCCTGGCTGGCACTCAAGGTCACAGGGGGCGTGGCTACATCCCAGATTGGCAGCAGAATTGACATTGTCCAGGTTTTGCAGGCAGCAGAATCTGAGAGTTAGAGGTCACCAAGACTTATATCAAGTTTTCAGAAAAAGATAAAGCCAGGCAGTGTGTAGCTGTTTTGATTTTTCTGACAAGGGACCTGAGTGACCAGTGAAGGTGAAGCCTCCTTTACAAAGCTGTGACGTTTTGGAGAGCCTAGGAATGGAGAATGTCTGCTGAAGATACTGACTGGAGCCAGCTCAAAAGAAAGCTCATTTGTGTTGCAGGGCCCAGAGGAGCCGCCGGTGCTGTAGGAGCCCTATTGGGTTTGACTTGCTTTATTTCAGTCCTTCCTTGCTAAAGCCTTACTCTTCCCTTTTGGATCAGAAATATTTACCCTGTACCATGGAATGTGACTTGCTTTTTACTTACTTACTTACTTATTCATTCACTCATTTTAATTTTATCAAGGCTGACAGCTAAGAGGTTGCCTTGAATCTCAGAAGAGACTTCAGACTTACAAAAAGGATTTTAAGACTATGGAAATGTTTAGAAGTTTGACTGAATGCTGGTTTCATTCTGAGGTGACCGTTAAGCTGTGGGGTTCTGGGATGAAATGTCATGGTTTGAAGAGTAAATGTCTCTCAGAGGCCAGCATCAGAACACTTGATCTTTAGCTGGTGGTATGTGTTGGAAGGTGTTTAGCTTCTGAGATGGAAGGCGTGGTTTTTGAAGGTGGGTCTCCAGTGAGGGATTTAACCCTACCTTGTTTCAAACCTGCACTCTCCACGTCCTGACTGTCACCAGTGTGGGTGGCCGCTTCACACTTCCTCTGCCACTGCCAAAAACTAGTCCCACTTCCGTCTCTTACCATAGTGGACTGTTCCTTTAAACCTTGAGCCGGAACAAATGTTCCCTTCCTTCAGTCACTTGTGTGGGGTACCTGGTCTCAGCACGGAGACAACAAATGCAACATAGTTTCTACTTACAACAAACACAACATAGTTTCTATTTGGGACAGTAGACTGTTACTTGTTATTTTGTCTTGAAGCTCATTATATGTTGAAATGTTTAAAGCTTGTTTCTTTTTCATGGCTGTGTGTTATGTCCTTATGTATGTGTGCTATAATGTATTTAGCCCACCCTCATGGATAGATATTCTCAGTTTTCTGCTATTATAACTAATATGTTGAGAAATATTATTTTAAGGTATGTTGCTTTTGTCTCTGCTACATTTATTTAACTCTGTGAAGCTGCGATTCTTTGCCTGCCTAAAACACCGGATGGTCTAATAAAGAGCTGGATGGCCAATAGCAAAGCAAGAGCAAGGATAAGTGGAGCTGGCATGCAGGCAGTATAAATAGAAGGAGAAACGAGAAAGAAGAGGAGCATGAGATGAAGGAGAGGAGGACATCAGGCGCCAGCCATCCAGCTACACAACAAACCATGGAGAAAAAAGTAAAGAAAGGTGTATGGAAATAAAGATAAAAGCCTAGAGGCAAAAGGTAGTTAGGATAATGTAAGTTAAGAAAAGCTGGCAAGAAACAAGCCAAGCTAAGGCAGGGTGATGATAAGTAAGAATAAGCCTCTGTATGTGATTTATTTGGGAGCAGAGTGGTGGGCCCCTCAAAAAGCCAAAACAGTAAAATATCACACAACACTAACATTCATATTTTTGTGAGATTAGATCTGCAGGATAGCTCTCTCAGGCAGGGTTGCTGGGTTGGAAGGCGTGTGTGGTTTTAGACTGGGTAAGAATTGTCTAGATGCCCTCCATGGACACCCCTAGTTCCACTGGAGCTCGCCACTTATGACTGCCTGTCCTAACCCCAGGCTGTGTGGCTTTCCTGGGCTGATTAGTGAAAAGCACTTCAGGGACATTTTGAGCTGTACTTCCTATATGAAGTCACTATCTGTGCTCATGTGTGAGAGCCCCTGCTTCTTATTACTTGTCTTTTAATTCACCTCCTTCGCCCAGGTTCCTACTGAGTTCTTTGTTATTTGTAGGAACTCTATATATCAAGGACAGCAGGTCTATGGTGTGTCTTCCAGTCCTCCTCATTTTACTTGTCTTTCACTTGTAAATTTTTGGCATTTGAGAGCCTTTCTTAGTGGCAGAAAGGCTTTGTTTTTCTTTTACACAGTTGTTTCATTTTATTTTTTTTTTCCTGAATTTTTGTTTGGAAAAGTTCCTTACTCCAATGCCATGTTTATAACTCTTACTGGGTTTTAACATTGAAAATAATTTTTATAGTTTTCATTTTAAATATTTAATCAATTAAAAATTTATTTCAATGTAAATGTATAACTTAGAACCTAACTCATTTTTTTCCAAGACACCATATTTTTTTATTAATTTGAAATTCTACTTTCATCCCATTTAATAATCCTGATATGTAACTGGATGATTCTAAACTTTCTAGATGGCTTTTCTGAACTGCCTCTCATCTCACACAACAGTTTGTATTTATACAGTCTCAGGCATGCTTGATACTGGCACAGAGAGCCCCACTCACCTCTGCTGTTTCCTTCACTCTAGAACCTTTTGTATATATTTGTTTCCTTTTTCTTTCTATGTGAAAAAAAAAGGAAATTGGATGGTATAATAAATTAGTGTGAACTTACTCACACTAATAATAATAGTGAGTAATGGAGTGAATACTTGTGAGCTATTATTTATAGATAATTTATATTGGTGTAGATTCTTGAATATTGATACAAACTTAAATATTTTGAATATGTTCCTATTTTTGTCTAAATATTTGTATATCTAGGCAAAGTTATTTTGTCATATTGTATGCATGCATGTTTCTACCTTGGCTTAAGACATTTTGTATATTGATACAATTTTAGGATATATTTATCATATTGCAGTATACATATCTACCTCTGATCAGGATACTTATACATTGTTTACATTTTGAGGTCATTGACCTCACTTGTTGCACAATTGCTTAAATATTGTTTAATATTCTAATATGAAGTCTTAGTCTTTAAGTTATATAAGTATTAAGAATTATAGGTCAATAGTCATCCATCTTTGTCATACTTATAGTTAGACTAATCAGGTTCTTTAGATACACAGAGATTGTGTTCTGCATAGACAGGTACTCTTCAACCACTTCAAAGAGCTGTAGAATATGACATTTAAATAACTTAGGGTTCTGTTGATGTGATACATGATTGCTCCCGGCAGCACCCATCTATTCCCGAGAGAATGTTGAACACTGAAGACATTCCGCTTGGAGCTTGTTTTCTTCTCAGCAAAACTGGCCTTTGGGCAAGGAATTGCCCATGCATTGACCACTGACAAAATGCACGATATCCAGACAGGACAAGCAGGATACAAGAAAAAAGACTGTCAAATCTTGCCAAGACAGGGTAAGATGGTTTTGAAATTTTTCATGCCTCTGAAAATGGTCTGTCAGTTACTCTAGGCCTTAGCCAAAGCTGGTTGCTCCAATGTTGCAAATGAGACTTTGGGTGAATGGCCAGGTAGCCAGTTGTCTCTGTCATTTGTTGCAAATTTTGGAAGTTGCTTAATTGCTCTCCCTGCTTACTCAAGTAATATTATTTCCCTTCTCCGGTCTTTGATGGTGTTGAAGACTAGATAGTTGTAGTTACTTTCCTCTCATGACTTGGCCAAGTTATTTATAATAGAAGACTTAAATTCCTTAGGATAAGATAATTATTGAAACATTTATCACACGTTTCTTGCTTGATATTGTTTGTGCTGATTGTAATTCTAATTTTTATACCTGATACTTGTTCTTATTGTATATAATTTTGTATTAGGCTTAGAACTTTCTTATTTAAACAAAAGGGAGAGGTGTTGTAGGAATTCCTTCCACCAGTAGCCTTTAAGTTACCTGTCCACTTGGGCGTGGCCTCTTATACTATATATGCTGATGTAAAGCGCACATTCGCCCTTTCTTCTGGTGGCATGATTCAGTTTCTGTTCCCCATTCGTGCAGAGGATTATGATCTGTCGGTCTAACCCTTTATTATACTCAATTCTGAGCTAGTGTGGGATTTCTTTTTAGCACCCTTCTTCAGAGGTGTCTTGATGCGGCACTGAAATGAAAACAAGGTTAGGGCTTGGAAGATGGCTCAGTGGGTAAAGCAGCTTACTGCCAAGCCTGACCACATGAGTTTGATCCCCAGGACCTATATGGGGGAAGGTGAGACCTGATTCCACAGTTTGTCCTCTGACCTCCACATGCTAGCAGTATCATGTCCACACCTAAACACACACACACACACACACACACACACACACACACACTCCAAATCTGAAACCAGATTTTCACGATAGCATTTCTATCTCCCTAAACACTTTCCAACACAAGCAGGACCATGGCCACAACTACTAGCTTGCCTACGGGGATGGTTTTCCATCACTGGGAAAACTTCTTAAATGTTTCTCCCCAGATAAACTATACCTGGAGGCCCTGTGGCCCTTCCTGCAGATTTGGCTCCTTTTGGTTTGAAATAGTTACTGTACCAGAAGTTACCTTGAGAGGAGATAGGGTCTACAGTCCTTCACAATCCGTGTGTCGACTGCTTAATGACAGTTCACAGACTTCTCCTAGGCTGTTATGTCAGTCTGAGGCAGAAAATACACACAGGCTAGTGGCTGTGACCACTCCATCAAAAGACCACATTACAAGACCACAGCCATGTGGGCACTATCAGTAGCAGAAAAAAATTGAAAAGAAAAATACTAAACCATGAACAATGGCTTTATTGGGTAACTGGGGGTGGGGGTTAGATGTGTGTGTGTGTGTGTTTTACAAATATTCTACAATGAATGCACCTTTATTTTTTAAAGTCACATAGCAGAGCAGGCAGGTGGTCGAACACCAGCAGCTAGCTATTTCTGCTTATCAGATGTTTATCCAGTTTAGTTAGATTTCCAGAAACCATCTTTTGACCCTGCATTATTTAAAAAAAAAATAAAAACACAACTGCCCTATATTTTCTGTTACTTCCACTACTTCCATTGTTCATTGTGAGATGCCGTCAATACCTCCGTGTAGGAGGAGGCCCACTTGTTCATCCTGGCCACCCAGAACTGAAATAACCACACAGATACTGTATTAATTAAATCACTGCTTGGCCCATTAGCTCTAGCTTCTTATTGGCTAACTCTTACATCTTAATTTAACCCATTTCCATTAATCTGTATATCACCACGAGGTTGTGACCTACCAGCAAATTTCCAGCATGTCTATCTCTGGCAGAGGAGCCATGGTGTTTCTCTCTGCCTTCCTTTTCCCAGCATTCAGTTTCTGACCTGTCATGGCTCTCTGTTCCTTGTTTGAAATTCTCTTGTCCCTTGTTTGAAATTCTCTTGTTTCAGCTCTAGAGTAACTGGAATTTCAGGTCTGTGTCACTAGGCTGGCAAAGGCTCCATTTCTAATTCATGGACCCACATTTCTAGCCTTTTACTGGGCTACTGCCTACATATACATAGAAACCACACAAAGACCCAGGGCTTTTTAGAAACTACGGAATAGGCTAACACCAGTCTCTTGAAATTCCTTTGCCTCCTCCAGCAACGTAAATCACTGATACAACAGTACCCTAAGTTTTCAGGTGCCTCATTTGAAGGGAAACCAACTGTCTCCACCCTTTAGAGAGCCCTGTGTGCAAGCCACAGGAGGACCCATGGGCTGATTTCCTGCTGACTTTTATGAAATTTGGGGTTTCTGCTTGTCAAAGACACCTCCAATCTACTGGCATGCTCTAGTGTCAGAAACTTCAGGGTCGGAGGTGAAGCCCCAAACCATCTGATCCAAAGGGAATCTATGCCTTCAAGATTGGGGGCAGAGCAGGGGTGGCCTGGGCAGCGCCTCACACACCATTCAAACGAGACAAACTTGGGCACAGCTGACTGCTAAATAAATGACTCTCATTTAAAGAAAAACTCCCAAGAGGGCTGGGGCTACAGCTCAGTGGTAAAACACCTGCCTAGCTTATGTGAGACTCCGGGTTCAAGCTCCAGTATTACCCCTTACGCAAATGGACAGAGAGAGAAAGATGGAGAGGGAGAGAGAAAGAAAGAGATGATGTCTGGTCTAGGAGAAACAAAGGTCCACCTATAAAAGGAAGGAGTGAAATAATTTGGTTCTCTTCTTGGTACCAACAGTGCCACTTACAAAAAAAAAAAAAAAAAAAAAAAAAAAAAAAAAAAAAAAAAAAAAAAAAAAAAAAAAAAAAAAACAGAGACCTCAAAATTGTCCCAAGTCATCCCTCTAGATTGCCAAGGCAGGACTCCAGGAGCTTGGGTGGTCAGTGAGCTAGGGCGGAGGCAAGCAGCCCAGGAAACTGCGGAAAGAAGTATTTCCTCAGACAGAACACTGCAGGGGAATGGTTACCAGGAACTGTGGGACAATGACTCCATTTAAACTGGGGATCAGAGGTGGAGGAGCCCCTGAAACACTGAGGAAGGCTCAGCATGGAGCCAGTGTGTAGACTCCTTGGAGTAGAGGAGTCTCCATGGCAAATACCTGCTTTTATTTGCACACACTGTCTTTTTAGTCACATACATTGGACAAACTCAATTTTGAGATCTAATGCGCAAAGTGGCAGTGAGTTAGGATTAAGGTCTTAGTCACCACCAAGTTTTGTTTTGTTTTTTAAATTATACCCCATGGTCACATCTTTAGAGAACTGGCTCTTTTATGTACTCCATGATAGAGCAAGAGATTTTTAAACCAAATAAATAAATAAATAAATACCCCCATTGATTATCTTAATTTATGAATACAATGAGCAGGAACTGGTCAAAGAAGGCCCCGGCTTTTGGCTTTCCCGTATACAAACTGGCTTCTGGCTACAAACAGCCCTGAAAATAAAGTGTGTTCCCTGGCCAGTGGGTCTAGGATATGAAAAAGGTTTACAGCCAAAGGAAGCGGCAGGGAGGCCTTTTAGACATACCCATGACTACATGGGAATCATCTCCTCTTGTCTGTGAAACCCCTACCTCAACATCAGCCACATCCATAGGAATTGACGATCCAGTCCGAACAAACTGTCTGCAAGGTAATGTGGGCTTAAAGCATCGTCTGTGAACTCCCTGTCACAGGCATTCCCTCCTCCTGAGACAGGAAGGCTGGACTTTCCAGAGTTGGTGTTGTCAGGAATTGCTGAGTTCACCTGAGTCCACCCTCCAGGAATCTGGGGTCCCTGATTGCCACTTGTGAAAATGTTCCTTCAAGGAAGCCATCTTAGAGACTTTGCGGGGAAGAGAGCAGGGGAAATATGACTACATTGCAGCCAGACCCTGGCCATCAAGGCAAGCCTGAAGATCCTTTGATCAAACACACTTACCTGTCCTCATTAACTTAGGAGCCCCAAAGTGAAACTCTTGCAAGCCATTGTCTCTCTGACTAATAGTTTAAGAGTTTGGCCAATGGTTATTTTACCTATTGCTTTGGGCCTACAGAGACACAGTGTTTCATGGCAGGAGTATGTGGTGCAGGAGCCTGAGACCCCAGTGACCCTTCAAACACACCCTCAGTGAACTAAGATCTTCCTATTAGACCCCACTTCCCAACAGCACCAGAGAATTGAGACCATGCCTTCAACACAAAGGCCTTTTGGGGGAGACTCAAGATACAGACTATAGCTGTTTTACCCAAAGAACACAGCGGAGTTCGCAAAACCTCTCTTCTGCTTTTCCAGGAAAAGTAATACTGCTGACATGTTCTTATTGGGATGAAATATGTATAGCAAAAATGTCGTCTATTTTTGCTGTGCCACCATCACCATTCTCCCTTTTCCCAAACCCTGGCTACCATTCCTCTACTTTGTGTCCACGAGTCACCCTCCCAAGTCAGGAAGCCCTAGTTATCGGCTCAGCAGGCACAGGTCCCACCTTCTTCTGTGTGACATTCAGTCTGAAGGGAGAGACTGGGTCGAGAAACTGTTCTTGGCGGATGATGTTGGAGTGTTCAGATGGAGGACAGAATCTGGACAGAACTTTAATAACTTCGCTTCTTATATACTTCCACTCACAGTCGCGTCTGGATTGCAGTCTGCAAGCCAGAGCACTAAGAAACCGGAGCGGGAAAGGGGAAGGCAGCAGGCATGCGCACTCCTGCAAAAGCCATGAAACATTAGGGCATGCGCACACCTGGAAGGCCTTAAGACATTTGATCACAACAGGGAGCGCTCTGTTTCTGAGTTCTCCATCATCCCATCACAGCTTCCCAGATATATCAGGTTGCATAGAAAGTTCAGTAGTCCGAAGAAACGGAAAGCCTGGTCCAGTCCTCCAAACCTCACAGTATTGTATTTCCTACTCTGTCCTTGGGGGGAAAACACTGAGACCTCCTTGCAGGGCATTGTAGCCCACAAGGACATTTAGAAGTGAATTACGGAGAGTTCCAGGCACTTGGGGGGCTATCACTCCCAGAGAGGCACAGGACGTATTAATAAAACAAAGTATGGGAGAAAATCATTTTAAAAGAAATGTGTCCCTTCTCTTAATTTCATCATTGGCAGTTACTGATAGCGCGTGAATCTGGAAATTGTGAGAACATACTTCTGGAAGTGCTGGCCCCTGACAATCAGTTGCTAGAAAATGGTTCCTTTTTTATTATCTGAGGTGTTTTAGAATTGATGATGTACCACTGTGTCTACTGGTAACTTCGTGTGACCCATAGTTTGTGAATAGTTGTAGCCCACGATAAGTGGCTGTTTCATAAACCATGGGTGTCCAAAGTAATGTGGCAAATGCACTTACTTGCCGTATACTGTTCCTTAAAGGTCCCTGGCTTTCTTTAAAGAGGGCAACAAACCCAAACCATAAGTGTCTTTCCTATTCTCCCGTATCAACAATCACCACTGCTAATACGCACATCCTAAGCACTGAGAGTGTCCAGGAAGGACTTCCTGGAAGATTTCTTAATGAAAGCTAATTAAGTTAGGTAATGAACCCAGTTTACCTTTGCATGACTTTTTTTTTCCTGCAAACATGCACGAACAGGCGCTCCATGCAGCTGCCCTGAAAAAGAAAGCAATGCATTGAGGATGTGTGATCAGAAAGACAGGAGGTGCTGGTTCTCTGCTGACGTAAGAAGTTGGCCACACCAGTCCAGAATGCAAAAGGAACACTTGTAAGTCAATTCTTTTTACTGGAGATTTTCTTGAAATGCACTGGGGATCACTTGTTAACCCAAGAAATCAGAGTAACCACTTGAGAAAGTTAATTGACACTTCTCATGTCAGGGATCTGGCCAGCGTTCCAATAACCTTCCATCCTTCCAGATGCTGCCCCAAGTAAAACATGCTCAATTACCTGATAACGAACAGCAAAACTCCCTTCCGTCTAGGGATTCCTGCTCACCCCAGATGTGGCCCCTGGCCCTTTGTCCTTTCTACAGGATGGACCTGTTCCTTCCAGAGCTACAGTCCTGAGTTCCCACCAGTCTTTGCTTTCACGATGAGTGTTTCTCCCGTAAATCTTAATCTCGTTTACTTGTGTGTCTCCTGTTTGGATGGAGCCTCTCGCCACAAGGTTGCCATGTCACTTGGCAGTGATGTTTTCTGCAGGTTTCTACCACTTTCTCTCCATTTGTCAGGAATAGGGTTTCCAGTAAGAGGAAGTCTCTTTTTGATGCAATAAATTGATGTAAAACGAGGAGAGAGCAACTTTGGTTGGGATGTATTTGCCTAGATACCTTTTCCAGCTGTCTGACTCAATTCCAAGAGCTTGTTCTATCTCTCTGTGCATAACGTAAAAACAAAGAAAGACCTGCCATAGAAATAAACGGCTTTTAGGGGTGAAAGTGTTTGAATCTTCATCTCAGCCATGATGGCATCTAAGGAAAGGTCTCCATCAAAAGATGGTGCACATGCCAGTGTGTGTGTGTGTGGTATGTAGGTATGAGTGTGGATTATGAATGCAGGTGAGCATATGCACATGTGTGTTTAAAGGCTGGAGGTCAATGTTGGGTGCTCCTTTTTATCTCTCCACTTTCTTTTTTGAAACTCATTGAACCCTGCAGCTGTTAATTTGGCTATGCTGACCAGCCAGTGAGCCATAGGAATATCCTGTCTCTGCCACATCCCCCACTCAATGTTGGGTTTACAGTCATGTGTCGCTGAGCTCAGCTCTTACACGGGTGCTGTGGATCCAAACTCAGATTGTAGTGCTTACACGGCAAGCGTTTTACTGATAGTCATCTCCCAGCCTCTACTTTTCTCTTTTCTACATTTATATACAATAGGGAGGGACGCATTAGAGTTGGATTTTATGAAAACATTGCTGTTTGATTTCTAAAGGAGAATAGATGGCCAGAGATTGATAGATGGGTAATTACTGAGAGGAAGAAAGAGAAGTGTGTGGGAGGGTAGATGGATGGGTGAGTGGATGAATAGACGGATGAGAAGAAGGGTGTGACATTAAGTCATAAGCTAACTGAGAGACAATCTAGTTCAAGTCTCTGCCACTATTGTGAGAGAGTGGAAGCTAAGAGACCAAGTGTTCCCTCAGCAACAACTGAAGTCCGTTCAGAGGTCTATGGTTGATACTTTACCTCATCCTCAATAAACTTAGATGACTTATTGTACAATAGGAAGTACTCCCTAAACTTTTGTGATTCAAAATAATAGTTAATGTTAATGTCTGTCAAGCAGGTGGATGGGGGGGCAGCTTGTTCATCTCAGCCGTCAGCTTCAGGAGGATCATTTGAGGCTACATCTATCCTCACTTCCATTTCCACACAAGTCTTCAGTTTTATACTACCAGAAAAATTCACTTGGTCCCTCGACAGCTCTCTGGTGTCCCCTGAAAAGAGATCTGACACAGCCATTAGCCCTAGAGAAGGAAAGTGATCTCTTTTGGAAGAGAGAGTGTTCTAGAAGGAGAGAATGAAACATAACCCACAGTCTATGTGTGGAACTTCCCACACCAACCATATTGTGTGTCACAAAAACTGGGGTGCAGGGGGGGAAGCTTAGTTCACCTAGTAAAGCTTTTAACCTCTTTCCAGATGGCTTAGGGTTGATCAGTCATAATGGCTTAGAAGATCCCAGCCCACAGCCATAGGGAGCCCTTGACATCTCTAATTCTGATTCTTCATCACCGAGTCTGTAATGGTGATGCTGAGAGTTTACACACATGATACCATGGCCATGCAGAGAACTGGCTTGAGAGGATGCTGCTCAGCGGTCTTCAGATGTTCAACCCATGGCAGACGGTTCCCTGCTATTTCCTGTCACCTGACAGGAGATGTCATTTTCATAGGTTGTGGCTGTTGGAACCAAGGTAGTGAAGACTAAGAAGAGTTGACCAAGTCCATACCAAGATAATTTGGGGTATCCTAGAGCAACAAAAATAAAAACTGTACTCCCACTGCCTGGACAAGCTTGGGTGCACTCCTGCTCATGCTATACCCATCCAGGTCATCGGGGGTTTCTCCTCTATGCCATCACTTGGAATCTCAGGCAGTGATGGTGTCCCATGCTGTGGCCACAGGATCAGTGGCACACATTCTCTTCAGTTATCACAGCAGGAAGAGAGGCAGAGACCAGCACCAGCGTGTCTCTGCTTGAACCGATTACCAGTCGTTTCTACTCCCCGAACATTAAGTCAAGTCAGCCACAAGTCTCCAGCTGCCAGCAGTACTAGGAAATGCATGCCCCGTATGCATGTGACTTGCACATCTCTGTACTAAACCAGACCACTTCCAACCAGAGTGTGGTCCAGAACCCAAGACCCCTGCATTTCTTAGGTTCAACTTGGTGCTGAGAAAGCTGGGGTCTGACTCGGTGGCCTTGGGTGAGCTGCTTCTTATTGAGAGTCAGTGTCTATGTAAATGACTGTAGCTTTCAAGGGTCGTTAGCCCTTGCCTGAGATCACTGACATTAAGATCCTACAGCAGCATCTGATACAATGTGAACCCCATAAGACAGTGATGGAAGTTGTCGTTTTAAGGTCACATGGCACCTGAAGGGTAATCACTTTCATGTCAGAAGTAGAAAGTGCTGTGAAGGTGATAGACACACTGGTCTCTTCCCTGTAGATCTTGGACTTGTTCCAAATAACCCATTGGAGCCAGGCATAGTGGGTCAAATTCTTGTCATCTCAGAACTCGAGGGGTTGAGGATTGAGTGCTCTGGGTTACAAGACCACTTGAGAAATTCTCTTAGTTTCTTTTCTTGCAACTGTGATAAATTATTCTGACAAAAACGACTTAAGGCCAAAAGGCCTATTCTGGATCACAGTGCAGGCTACAGTCTGTCATAACAGGTAAGTCCCAGCAGCAGGAGCTGGTCACATTGCATCTGCCACCAAGAAGCAGAGTGTTGACTGTCGACACGCCTGTGTTTGGCTCACTTTCTCCACTTTATCCAATCCAGGATCTCCTGCCTGGGGAATGGTGCCACCCACAGTGGATGGGCCTTCACAAATCAATCAACATAATCCCCCACAGGCATGTCCAGAGAACCATCTCCCAGAAGATTCTAGGCCCTGTCAGGCTGACAGTTAAAACTCGCCACTAAAACTCTGCCCCTTGTCAACTTGACACCCAAATACATCACTTTCGAGTCATAACCTTCCACCTCTTGTCCCCATAGGCTCATAACCATGTTATAATGTAAATGCATTCAGACCAACTTTAAAAGTCCCTGCAGTCTTTAACAATCCCAACACTTTAAATAGTCCAAAGTCTCTTAACTGTGAGCTCTTATAAAATAAAAAACAAGTTACACACTTCCAACATAATGGCACAAAGTAAACATTCTTCTTCCAAAAGGGAAGAATTGAGGCATGAAACAATCACAACAAAGCTAAACCAAAGTCCAGCTGGGCAAACACCAAATCCTGTAACCCCATGGTAGGTATATTAGGCTCCTGATGACTCTAACTTAGGCTCCAAAGGGCTTGGGTAGCCCCACCTCCTCAGTGCTACCGCCCCCAACACACATAAATTCTTTCCTGGGCTGGTTCTGTCCCATGCTCATGGCTCTCCTTAGCACACACAGTCCAAGAATCCGAATACCCTGTTCTTTGCCCTGACACCGTGCTGGGGTAGCAATCTGTCACTCAGTCAATAGAAAAACTGTCACCATAGAGAGGTCAACAAGTCTTCTGTTATGACATTACAGTTTTATCAATTCATTCTGCCCATGTGCTCCTCCATCATGTAGTTATGTCCAGATAAATCCGTGGAAAATAGAAAATGTCTCAAGTCAAGAATGCATCTAACACTTCCTCTCGCCACACATGAAGGCCTAGCAACCTATTGTATCATGGGGTCAGTTGCTAACCCTGGAGATCATAGTCCTGAGGAGTAACTGCTGCCCACTGGCTACTCAGAATCACCAGAGAGGATGGGACCTCATACAGCAAGTGCAGGGAAGACTCAAATTTTAGTATGAGTGCTTCTGTGAGTGTCTTGATTTTATACCACCACCAAGTTGAACCTTGGTTGAAACACTATTAGGTGGAAACAATGTATTTATTAAGTTCTTCCTCTGTCTTGGGTCCTATTCTCTATGCTTGGATAATGGAAAACCTACGCGCGCGCGCGCGCGCGCACACACACACACACACACACACACCTGCCCTGTGATGCTGACAACCTTTGAGGAAGTGTGAGGTTACTCAGTAAGTCCTTTTTGGACATGTGCGGGGATGAGAACACATAAAAGTGACCTGGAAGCTGTCCAGCAAACGCTGAGGTTCAGCTCTGTGCACAGAGACACCAAGTCTTCTATATAGGTAAAGATGTAAATGCAGAACCTGTTGTGACTGGCTTACTGCTAAGTCCCTGAGGAAGTGCATTCCTTCCTTCGTCAGACTGAGTTCTCCTAAAAGCAACATTTACCCTTCTAGGTCCTTCCTTCTCCCTTACTCTACTCCCCTAACTTAGCTCAGAGTCTTCTCAGAAGCCTTGGGGGAAATATAATTCCCATACCTGACCCTCCATCTGGGTGTTAGACAGAATATGGGCATTCCGATTCTGCCAGTGCTTTTATAGTGTGCCTCCTTAACACAAGGGCCAGCAATAGAAACACCATCAGGCTGGTGGAGACAGGAGCATGGGCTGAAGCCATACTGTAAAATGTTGTAAATGGCCAGGTGGGAGGACCACACGTTCCACCTGCACGGGACCCTTGGCATGCCTTGGAGGAGCCAGGAAGCTCCCATTTGCTCACCGTCCCCAGCCTGTCCCCAAGCGTCACGCCTATAGAGCATTCCTTTCTGCTCCAGCTACCGAGAGTGGATTCTGTCCGGTAGGTGAACCCTGACAGGCACCAGACTGATGTTTGGGAGGGCTGGCAGGTGAACCCAAGGGACAGAAAGCTAAGACCTACTAACCCAGTGACTCCCAGACTGCATCCAAGTGTTCCACAGATAATTGCAAAGAAATCTGTTCTCTCACCTATGCTAGCCTCAAGAATATGCTTCAGCGCACATTTTATAAAAGAAAACAACACTTCCAGCCTCCCCAGACTGACTCAGTGGTTCGGGAATAGTCAAAGGCACAAAATTAGCTGCCAACGGGGCCAGACGCCCTGGCAACCTCCATCTGTCTGGCCCCATGCCTCTCTGTCATGGAAGGGGCTTCCTTTAGGACCAGCGCTCTGGCTTCAGTTGACATGTTCTGGATTCAGATACAGAGAAGGGGGAGACGATGAGGAGCAGTCAGTGTCAACAGCTTCACTCCTGGTGTCCTTTTGCTGCATCTTTGGGAGGGGAGTCTAAGGAAAATCCGGGTAAGAAATGCTGTGTATTTCCAATACAAGATTTCTCCAGTATCAGGACTATCTTATTGATCTTGACAACTGTGATATGACTTTCATTAGTTATACTTGGCAGTAACCAATGCAATGATTATTCAAGCTAGAAAATATTTTAATCCTCTAAAGCCTTCAGTCACAGGAAATCAAGCAAACTGGGAAACGTGAATTTATATTCATGTTTGGGTTGCAGAGAGGGAAGAGTAATAAATTTTTCAAGCATAAATACGGGATAAATCTTGAAAGTGCTGCACTACTAAGATTAATCCAGGCCCAGGTGATCATGTACGCCAAGGCTTACACAGAATCTCCACAAAAGCAACCTTACAAAAACAGAAAGTAGCTGAGTAGATGTCTAGCCAGCATCTAACCATTGTTGGCTGACCCAGAGAGGAAAGGTTCATTTTAGTAGTGCTGGTCTCTTGTTAAACACAGCTATTTCTTCAGTCCCAGCTGACCAGAAGTCATAGGTTGTTCATTCAATTATTACACAACCTGCCTCCACAGGGTCTTTGCCTGTCTCTATAACTTAACAAATCAGGCCTCCACCAACGGCACCTCTCAGCATTCTTGTCTAAGAGCACACAGAACAATTCACTAAACCGCAAGCACCCAACAACTTTTGTAGCCCCAAGTTCCAAACAGTTCTACAATCCTTCCCAAAACATGACCAGGTAATAAACACATCAATGCCCCACTCCTGGTACCAGCTTCTGCCTTAGCTTGCTTTCTATTGCTGTGATAAACACCAAGGCCAAAGCATCTTGAAAAAGGAGTGTATTTTATCTTACAGCTTATTGTCCATCACCGAGGGAAGCCAAGGAAGAAAAAAACTCAAGGAAAGAACCTGGAGGCTGGAACCGAAGCCAAGACTGTGGAGGAACACTACTTTCAGGTTTGCTCTCTGTGGCTCACTTAGTTTGTTTTTGATACAACCCAGGACCACCTGCACAGGGGTACCACCACAGCTAGTGGGGCTGGCACCTCCCACTTCAATCAGTAATAAAGAAAATGCCTCCACGGACTTTCCTACAGGGAATCTGATGGAGGCATTTTCTCAATTAAGATACAATTCATCTCAATTAAGGCAGTTTCCCCAATGCCTCTAGGTTGTGTCGAGTTGACAGAAACTAACCAGTACAAAGAGGACTACGCTTTCTGACTTGTGTTTAAAGCACAGAGGTCTCATTGGCATCCAAAGGGGGGGGGGGGACACTGACGTCCCGCAGCCTAGAGTGACCCAACAGTTACCCGAACTCTGTTTTACAGAGTTGGAGTGATGGGAGCCAAAGGAAAAGCAGAGTTTTGAGCTGAAGCTCTCATCGTGAACTCTGTGAGTCTATAAACGTACACCACAGTTCCGAGTGCAGGGCATTTCCCATGCACTCAGCTTTCTGATCCTAGAGACATATCCCAAGTACAGAATACCCACGCTCATCTCTTGCCTGAGAAGTGAGAACGACTAAGGCATGGGTTGGGGAACTTCACTCGACAGATTTAGTCAGAAACCACACTACAAAGACTGGCTGTAAGAAAGCGAGAAAGGCTATAGAGCACTTGCCTACTGTCCAGATAGCCTAGGTGCCATGCCCAACACTTGTTAAAACGAAACACGGAGGTAGCACTATCCCTCCCTGGATGTATTACTGAAGTGGTGGGTCACACAGGAATTTCTTGTCTGCCTACTTTCCATTTTGGCCCATAGAGAACACATGCGGTTGTTGGTGGGTAGGCACAGTTTGCCACCTACCAGCTAGCGAGTAGCCTCTTGACGTCTGATATGAATGCACCGATCTGGTAAATGTCTTTTCTCTTTCCCAACCAAAGCACAGATACAAAACCTGGTAAGTACAGCAGTACACTCTGCAGTCTGAATCTGTATCAGGCTCCATCTTCTCAGTGGTTTCAGCAGCACAGGGCCACTCCCCTTTCCCTCGGTGAGCATTGTGCTGCTCTGCCTCATTGGTCCTATTATTGCTCTATTGAACTCAATGGTCAGGAACATGTACCTTGGGTACCTGGAAGTATTCCTGAGTCAAATGTTACACTATAAGAGTTTAAGGACCTGCTCAGCTGCACTGTTGTGTGTAGGGATTGATTCAGAGCGCGACACCTATCTCTTCCTTGCATCTAATACTGGGAACAGCTCACAGCATTGCGATTATGATGGAGGAAGGTAATTGGTTAATTATAATAAAGCAACTGCTTGGCCTCATAGCTTAGAACATAGGTGGGTGGAATAAACAGAATAGTATGCTGGGCAGAAGAGGAAGTGAGGTCAGACTCTGCTCTGCTCCCGGAGAGACTCGACAGCTCTGCTCTCTGGAGCAGAGATGCCATGCTCCGCTCTCCCGATAGCTCTGCTCTCTGAGGCACACGCGATGAAGCTCCGACCCAAGATGGACATAGGTTAGAATCTTCCTGGTAAGCGCACCTTGGGGTGTTTACACACATTATTAGAAATGGGTTAGAACAATATGTAAGAGCTAGCCAATAAGCAGCTGGAACTAGCGGGGCCAAGCAGTGTTTAAATGAATAGAGTTTGTGTGTTGTTATTTCAGGCATGAGCTAGCAAGCAGCCGGGGTGTTGGGGACGCAGCCCCGCCGCTCCTATTTCAACACGATTAGACCAGGTGTTCCATGTGAGCCTTCACATTTTCTGATGAGCCCATCAGCCCATTTTGAGGAGGGGCCAGATAAGGTGCTTGAGTGTGAGCATGCTCGCTACCTGTACCCATAACCAAATTTAATGGTGTTTGAAGGGTCAATGACAGACCAGCAAAGAGAGGACTGGGAGCTGGCTCAGTGCTAGAATGCTTGCCTCCTAGGCATAAGGATAGAAGTGTGATGCCCAGTATTGCAATAAGATTTTAAAAAGATATTGAGGCATCCATCCTTTGGTCCACAGATTCTTAAGAAAGCTTAAAATGTCATTATAAGAAAATGTAATATATTTACACAATGGAGTATCTCTCAGCTTTTTTAAAAAAAAAACGAAAAAAAAATGAAATCATGAAATTTTCAGGCAAATGGATGGAACTAGGAAAAATCATCCCGAGGGAAGTATCCCAGATCCAGAAAGACAAATATGAAATGTATTGGCTTATATGTGGATATTAGCTGTTAAGTCAATGATAACCAAGCAACAATCTGTAGAACCACAGAGCCACAGAGGCTAGGTATAGAGTAACGGATTTGGGGGTAGGATGCAGAAAAACCTTGTTAAAAAAGGGAAAAAGAATAGATAGTTATGGATGCATGGGCGGCTGTAAAGGGCGGCAAGTGAGGAAGAGGAAGGGAGAAGGAGTTATGGGAGGAAATGGGAAGAGACAGCTAAAATTAAGGGTTATTTGTGGGTTAGTATAGAAACATAATACAGTAGAAGCTTCCTAAGATATATAAATATATGAAGGCAATCTAAATAAAATTGTCAAATAATGGGAAGAAAGAGTCCTAACTGACCATTTTTTGTTACCAAATGAAGCTTCCAATACTAGAACTGGGTTTCATGCAATTGAATTGTTGGCCAAAAGCAAACAACCCAGGCTGTTGTCAAGACTGCAGGCAGAGTTTTTCATCTAGACCACTGATCAGCTCTGTCCTGCCAGTTGCTCCCCAATCACACAGAGACTAATTGTTAACTATAAATGCTTAGCCAATAGCTTAGGCTCATATTTAGCTGCTCTTATAACTTAAATTAACTCATTTCCATTCATCTATGCGCTGCCCCAAGGCTTGTTTACCTTATGTATATACGTCCCATCCTGTTTGCTCTGCATCTCCTGGTGTCTCCTCCAACTCCACTCTTCTCCTCCCCAGCATTCTCTCTGGCCCAAAAATCCTGCATAGCACTATTCAAGCAGCTTTTTATTAGCAATGAAAGTGTACAGAAGGATTTTTCCACCATACAAGACTATGGCTTGCTTTCCACAAGCTGACAGCAAGGACCCATTGTTGAAGATAACACCTACACAAACCACTGAATATTGAGGAGTCAAACTGGTGCCTACATAGAGCCTTCACCCCTACTTTCTAGCACTTCTGATGCAGGAAAGAGAAACATAAACACCAACCCAGCCACAAATCCTTTTATCTAACAATGCTGCCCTGCCTGCAAAATATGCCAGGGTAATAATGGCAAAGCTTGTGGGAGTAATCAACCAATATCTGATTTGAGGGCCCATTCAAATGGAACCCATACTCGACACTGCTTGAATGACCAGAGACTAATAGCTCAGGGACCTAGAGGAAAACCAAATACTAGTGTTCTACTAATGGCTGAACGAGCTCCTTTTTTTTTATTATTATTATTATTTTCTGGATTCAGTTCCCTGCTTCCGGTGGCTCTACTAAAGGAATGTAGCAACAAGATGACTTCTAATGGCATTGTGCCATACTCATAAATCACTGCCTTGCTCAGCCATCATCAGAGAAGCTTCTTCTGCAGCAGATGGGAACAAATACAGAGAATCACAACTAAACAATGTGTAGAGAGTGAGAGACCTTGGGACACTCAGCCTTAAATAGGATGTCTCTATCCAAGCCCTCCCCTCTGAGCTCAGCAAAGCCCAAGAAAGAGGCAGCAGAAAGAGCCAGAGGGGTTGGCAGACACTAAGAAAGCATGGTTCTTTAAATCAACATGATCAAAGCTCATGAACTCACAGAGACTGAAGCACCAGGCACAGGACCTGCCCACGTCTGTACCAGGTCCTCTGCACACATATTATGGTTTCCAGCTTAGTGTTGTCATGGGATTCCTAAGTGTGTGAAGGAGTGGATCTCTGATTTTTGTGCCTTCTCTCGGGCTCTTTCTTCTCCTTCTGTGTGCTTGTCTTGTCCAACTCCAATGAGAGAGCTTTTGCTTTATCTTATTATATTTTATTTTGCTATATTTTGTTATTATCCTTTAAAAGCCTATTTGTTTTCTAACGAGAGAAAGGAAGGGAATGGATCTGGATGGGAGGGGAAGGGAGAGGAACCGGGAGGAGTAGAGTAGGAGGGGACACTCTAATCAGGGTGTATTACATGAGAAAACATTTTCAATAAAAATGGGGGAAAAGAAGCTCCTTCTCCGGTATTGTAATAAGATAAAAATAAAAAAGTTAAAGCATCCAACCATTGACTCCAGATCATAAGAAAATGAGTCCCCAAATGCCATTTTCTCTTTCATATCTGACATGTTCTTTCTCCCTCTTCATATTCTATATTGCATCAAACTTCAGCCCAGCCCCTAGTACTCTCTTTACCTTTATTCTAAGTCATAGGCTATCTTCCTCAATGTCTTCCTTAGTTGCTTCAAAGATTTCATTGTAGAAATGTTTTATTTCCTTGATTAGGGTTATTCCAAGGTGTTTATTTTATTTTGAGGCAATTGTGAATTGGACTGTGTCCTTGATGTCTTCCTCAGCATGTTACTGAAACAGAAAAAGACTGCTATTTTCTGTATGTTAATCATTATCTCATCAATTTAAAGAAAGTGTTTAGCAGATCTAAGGGTTTTTGGTGGGGTCGTTAGGTTAGGTCTTGTATATAAAATTACGTCTACCGACACCGCCCTTGCTCTTTGTAACCCTTTGGTTCCCCTTTCCTGTCTTATTGTTCTAGCTAAGATTTTAAATAAGAGTTGAGAGAGTGGACATTTTATTTTATTTTTATTTTTTTGGTTTTTCGAGACAGGGTTTCTCTGTGGCTTTGGAGCCTGTCCTGGAAATAGCTCTGTAGACCAGGCTGGTCTCGAACTCACAGAGATCCGCCTGCCTCTGCCTCCCGAGTGCTGGGGACATTTTATTTTGCTACTGATTTAATAAAAATACTTATTTAGCTTGATGCTGGCTATAGGTTTGCCATATATGACCTTTATTATGCTGAAATATGTCCTCTAAATTCCTAATCTCTTCAGGATATTCATCATGAAGGGTGTTGGGTTTTTGTCAAAAGCCTTTTCATTGAGACTATGAAATTTCCATCCTTGAGTCCATTTATGTGATATATTACATTTATTGGTTTGCATATACTGAACCATACTTGGATCTTTGGATGAAATCAGCTTTATCATGATAAATGACGCTTTTGATGTGATGTTGAATTCGGTTTCCAAGTATCTTGCTGAGAACTTTTGCATCTGAGTCCACCAGAGAGATTGGTCCATAAATTCTTTCTCTCTGTCTCTGTCTCTCTCTCCCCTTTCTGTCCCTGTCTCTCTTCTCTCTCCTCTCTCTTCTCTATTCTCTCTCTGTCTCTCTCACATGTATGTGTGTGCAATTTTCATATCAGGCTAATACTGGCTCTGTTCAAAGAGTTAGTGAGCCTGCCTTCCTTTTCAATTAAGTGGTGTCATTTGAGAAGGACTGGTGTTAGTTCTTTACTGGTCTGCTAGAATTCAGTCATCAGTCCACCTGGGCCTGGACTTCTATTACCTGAAAGAGTATTGCTATTATTATTATTCCAGTTCCATCCTGACATTTGCTTCAACTATTTTTCTCTTTGAAGTTTAGGTTTTCTTTTTTTTTAAATATTTATTTATTTATTATGTATACAATATCCTATCTGTGTGCATGTCTGCAGACCAGAAGAGGGCACCAGACCTCATTACAGATGGTTGTGAGCCACCATGTGGTTGCCGGGAATTGAACTCAGAACCTTTGGAAGAGCAGGCAATACTCTTAACCACTGAGCCATCTCTCCAGCCCAGGTTTTCTTTTTAGTAAATTGTCCTGGTGAGGAAGAGAAAGCTTTTTTTTTTTTTTTTTTTTTTTTTTTGCCAGTGTCCATTTGGGCTGGGAACCCTTCTGTTACATGACAATGTGAGGCTTAAAAATTGTGCCACTATCTTTCATGTTTCAAAGGAGTCTTTAAAATTATATCATAGTCTTACATATTGAATGAGTCAAATACTGAAGTTTTAATGTATAGGATGTTTTGCTTACATGCATATCTGTGTCTACTTGGAAGAGTATGTCTGATCACCTAGAACTGGAGTTATGGATGTAAATGGCTACATGGGTAGTGGAAAACACACCCTGCCCCCCCCCCAGAAGGGCAACCAGTGCTCTTAACTGTTCAGCCAACTGTACCTCAAATACTGCAGTTTTTATTGAATTAAGTTGATGCATAGTCTTAATTTCTAAGTTCATGAAGAGCTCTTTAGAGATAGACCATTGCAGAAAAGACTCACAGATGAAGTAAATTCTAAAGCTTCTTTTATTTTAGCATGCTGACATTATTTGCTTTCATGACCATACTCATATTTTCTAGATGCCCATTGAAATTAGAAGCATAGTGTTTCTATCCATCAGCTAATGACGTTGTTACAAGGCAACAGCGCAATGTTGAATCACCAGAGTGCTAGCACCAGAAAGAGCTGGGCTGTACCCTTTGAAACTTTCACTGTGGTATGTTTGCTATTGTCTTTAAGCATCCCTGTGCTCAGAAAGAAGAGCATTGGGGGATAATAGCATCACAGCCCCCTAGGATTTTTGTGAGATAGTCTGTGGGATAACGCATGCACCCCACTTAGACTCTTCTCACATTGTTAATCTGGGGACCCCTGGGTGCATTACAAAGACAACACAGGCATCACAGGACAGGTACAAGATGTGCCAGGACTGAAAGCGACTACTTAGCCTGGTGCTTGCAAAGGGTGTTCCTCAAATACAGACAGGTGGGAACCCACGTCCTTGCTGCTCTTCAGCCCCAGTTACCATGCTGAGCCTGTCATCCAGCCATAAAAGGACACATTTTTTTTTTAGGATGATATCCCTGCATGCTTAAGGGCAAGGAATTGGAAGGGTTTTGTTTGCTTTGTTTGTTTGTATGTTTTTAGACAAGGTCTCTCTACATAGTTTTTGTAATGATCTGTCCTGTCCCTTTAAGAGTCAACACACACACACATACCAGGTTGAGGCAAGCTGATCTTCAGCTTTCAGCCTGAGTCTCTTCTTTTCCAACTCTCTCTCAGAGAGACAGCTTCTGTCTCTCCCTTCTCCCCACTTCTCCCCTTATCCCCTCTGCCTCTCTCTCTGCTCTTCCCCCTTCTCCCCTTTCCTTCCATAACCCACTAAATAAATATCCAACCTCACTCTGCACTGCTTGCCTACCCATGTCTCTGTCTCTTGCCCACTGCGTGACTCCCTGCCCCCACCTCCCAGGACCTTTGAAGATCTGCAGCATGGTCTTGTGGCTTGTCTCATCCATCTCAGCCTTTCACTCATCACGCGGCTCCCTGCCTGGGACCCGGCTGCCTTCATGGCCTGCCATGGTCTCAGGACCCACTGCCCGCTAGCAGCCACTCAGGGACCTGCAGCGTGGTCTTATGGCCTGCTACCCACTGCCACGTTGACCTGCAGCGTTTCTGCCAATGCACCCCTTGAGGAACCTGCAGTATTTTACTTTTACCATAACAGTTCTGACTATCCTGGAACTCACTACATTGTCCACACTGGCCTTGAACTCACAGAGATCTACCTGAGGGCTAGGATTCAAGGAAGGCCTGCACCACAAAGCTTGGCCAAAGGGAATTCCAAGAGTATTTATTTGCACTCTTTAGTAACAGCCGTACATGCATCACTACGTTTAATCTTCAGTTGAGGACTATAACTTACTGACATGCATGTGTGCGTCCATGCATGCCAACAAGGAGCCCAGGACTTTTATACAGGCTGAGAGTGAACTCTGCCAGGAACTGAGCCCCCAGCTTTTTTTTTTAAACCCTTTCAAAACAGGATGTTAGAAATGTATCTCACCCTTTCCTTTAAGCCAGCACAAAGGGGGACCTCCTGGGTGGCATGTGACTTTTGCATATTCATGCCTTCCAAACACTGGGTTTTCAGGATTTGTCTTTTCTAACTGAAGATGAAATTGTAGAAGGAGTGGGCAGCTGCTGGCTTTCTGACAGCCACCATTTGTTTTTACAATGCCGTTTAGGGGTCTACACTTCAGGATGGTTGGTTCCTTTGATGTAGCAAGTTTATGGGCTTCGCCAGATTTTGTGTCTAGTAGGGGGCTTTTCATGAGAATTCTCAAGTGAAGATGCTCTAGGTCCCTTCTATGCCATAGTGTTGACAACATGACCAGAGGGCCAGTGACAAAATTGAAACCTCTATAAATTTATAGCTCAAATATAATTTATGTTCTTTAATGTTTAGCTGGTTCCTGCTAAGACAACCAGTGTGTGTGTGTGTGTGTGTGTGTGTGTGTGTGTGTGTGAAGGTGGTGTAATAGCAAAAATCATTCCTGATTTGTTTAAGTGTTCCCCAAAGACCTGTATGTTGAAGGTTTGGCTCCAACCCGTGGTGCCAATGGGAGGCGGAGCCTTATTGAAGAAGCGAGGTTATTAGGCATATGTCTTAGACAGGATGTTGTGTCCCACCCTGTCCCCCTAGTCTGTTTTCTATATCACCTGCTCCCATCATCATAAAATGTCCTACCATGGGCTCGAAAGCAATAGGAACAGCGAGCGTGGACAGAAACCTTTGCAAATGAGTCCAAATCTCTCCTCCCCGCATGCTGATCTTTTCTGGTGTTCGTCATGGCGAAGAGAAACTACATATGGATGTGTGACGTCATCCAGCAATTAAGGGAAAGACTAATGTGGGAACAGGCCTGTGTGCTTAGTAGAGATGTGCACGCTCCAATTCTTCACGTTTTTTAATATTTATTTATTTATTATGTATACAATATTCCATCTGTGTGTATGTCTTCAGGCCAGAAGAGGGCACCAGACCTCATTTCAAATGGTTGTGAGCCACCATGTGGTTGCCGGGAACTGAACTCAGGACCCTTGGAAGAGCAGGCAATGCTCTTAACCACTGAGCCATCTCTCCAGCCCTCTTCACATGTTTTTGTCCCAAATCCTAAATTTTGACTTAGAGACATGTTACACAAACCGCTAGAGAAGTTCACTTTATCATTCAAAGAATATTGAGTTTTAGAACTGACATATGACCTAGTAGGCATTTTTTTTTAGTTTTGCAAAAACTGAATGTAGATTATGTTATTAATGGCCAACTATTATCTTGTTAAAATTTCCTGACTCGTTGGTACTGCTATGTAAGATGATAAAAATCACTTCTGCGCAAGGTAGGAATGATTTGATTTTATTTAAATCAGAGTCTCAGGAAGAAATGGCAGATTTCAGGTATTTCTATGATTTTTCATATGTTTAATGAATTACATATGATGTTTGAATGACCACTGTTCATTTGATTGCCATTTAGATTTTTTTTTCTTGCAAAGTACTCTGCGAGTTTGTTGTTCTTATATCCAGAAGGTTGGTCTACAGCTAAGAAATAAACCAATGATACCCAGCACAGCCCAGGAGCAGTGCCAGAAATCAGTCACCAGGGGTGCTGGACGCCACCTACAGGGCCTCTGCCACCACTGGACCCTTAGGAACGTGTGCACGGAAGAGGGTTTGGCATACTGGAGGCCAAGGCCTCCTAAAGGGAGGTGTTTTGCCCACAGATTTGGATACTATATCGGAGTGACTCTTCTCATTTTGATGTGATAAACTACTATCTAACTCTGCTGCCAAGTGCTTAGGGACAGAGCTGGCGAGGAAAAAGAGGAGAGAGGTTGTTTGAAAGACTAGAGAAATTGGTATTCACGTCTGTCACCATCTTGGCCTTAACCCTGCATTTTTATGTCTTTGTCTGCCTGGTAAAGGTCAAAGCACTTTTTACTTGATGTAAAAAAATGCTTCCCAGGGGAGAGGGCTGCATCCATTTCTGAAGATGATTAATGCTCTCAGGGCCCAGATCTGTTGCTGAAGAGTCTGGGCTAAGGCTTCAGAAGAAAGGGGATGTGCTTTTGAAGCCATCTAAATGGCTTCGAGGAGGGGAAATCGCAAGTTGATTTTTTTTTTTTTTAAAAGAAGGAAAAGCCTGTGGTTTGGCCACGAGGAATGGTTAATCTATTCTAGATCCATGAGTAGGGACTTGGTTTGTGGGCAGGGAAGTATATATGTGGACAGAAACAATGAAGAGAATTGTGTGATCTATTGCTCGAATTTGTTTGCAAAGAACAGAAGTCAGAAGAGTTAGTTTAAGCAGACAGGGATTTGTGACAGGATATGAAATGGTTTTCAGACACTGGGAAAGACTGGAAAATCAGATTCCAGACTGATCCTTTGAGAACACAACCCAAGGCCGCCCTGAAGGACTCACCGAGCGGTTGCCTCTTCTCTAATTCAGCAGGCTTCCAACCAAGCAGGCAGTGACAGCCAGCTCATCTATCCGCAGAACCTTACCACCTGCCAGAATGAGACACCTGACAGTTCACTGGCATAATGCTGAAGCCTCCGTGAGTAGAAAACCGCGGTTGGTGCTGATGCTCCAAAGGCTGCCCTGCCATCGCCAGCAAACGACTTTCACGGGCTGGGCTTTCAATCCCCAACAAAACCAGCTAACAGATACAGCCATCGCGGTGTGCCTTGTGCGCCCCCGAAGAAGCCAGATGCCAGCATCTGTGCTTGTCAACAGACGTGAGATGTTCACTCTGCTCCTGCTGTTGTGGGGCCATGGTTTGCCCTTCAAAGATCCCTCAAAGGCCCAGAGGGTAGCGGTATTTGTTTGCTTTTTTAAAATTTTTTTTTGTCTAAATCTTGGTGCTATTGGGAAGATGTGGAAATTTGGCGAGCTAGGATCTATGAGGTGGTCATTAGAGAAATGTCCACGAAGTGGGACCCCTCCTCCTTACTTTCTTTCCCATGTTCAAGTCATGAGCAGCTTCCTTTCCCACATGTTCTTGCTGCGGAACACTGTCATGCTACAGGCCCCAACCCAACAGCCAATCCACCCTCTCCTGAAAACCCCTATTTAATAAGCTGGTTATCTCAGACGGTTGTTACAGTGCATGGGACTGACTAAGGCAACGGTCCTGAGACATGGGACCAAATCACCAGGGAATCCTAGGTGCAAGAGATACAGGGAAGTACTGTAAGAACGCGCCAGGGCTCTACCTCTCAAGGCATGAGGCACACTAGAAGGATGCTGTCATGGATGCTGATTTATTCAAACTGGTCACACCAACGCTTTCCCCGTGGTATCTGTCACAGCTAATCTTGGCTGTCAACTTGGCAGCATCTAGAATCGACTAAAATGTAAGTTGCTGGGCCTGCCTGTGAAGGGTTGTCTTGATCAGATTATCTGAAGCAGGAAGATCCAACCTAAATGCGGGCAGCCAGCACCTTCTGGTGACAACCTAGATAGAAAGACATGGAGAAAGGAAACTGTTGCTTTGCCTGTTTGTTCTCATCTCTACTGCCAAGTCCATCTATACTGTTGCTGAGGCCTTCCTTCATCAATATTAAAAATTAGCTTCTCTGGGATTCCAGCACAGACTGAAGACCAGCAGCTCTCCGGGAATCCTCCAGGCTTCCAGGACCAGATTGGGGCCGCTGGGCTATCCAGCCTCAAGGACTAAACAACTACTGGATTCTCATCCTTGCCATTGTGAGAAAGCCACCATTGGACTACCAGACCACATCCTGATAGCCACTCTAATAAATCCTCTTTTTAATGTATAATAAATACACATTTTAATGAATGTATTAATTTTATCAGGTCTGTTCTTTTAGAGAACCCTAACACAGTATCCTTAAACATGTGGGTATTAAATGTCACTTATTTAATAAAAATTGGTGCTGGGCAGTGGTGGCACACACCTTTAATCCCAGCACTTGGGAGGCAGAAACAGGCTGATCTCCCAAGTTGAGGCCAGTCTGGTCTACAAGTAAGTTCCAGGACAGCCAGGGCTACACAGAAAAACCCTGTCTCAAGAAACAAGACAACAACAACAAAACAAAACAAAAGAAAAAAAAAAACAAAAGAAAAACAAAGGAAGAAAAACTGGTGCTTATTTCTTCTCTTGAGACCAAAGTTCCATCAGCCACTATATTGTTTTTCTTAGCAGTTGTTCATTGCAGTCTATGTTCTGTGTTCCTAGTTTATATATAATCCTATCTTGATATGTTATAGTTAAACCTAGATCTCCACTCCTCTTTGTACAAGGCACCAGTCCTATCTTGGGTGCCCCCCACATGACTCCACCTCACCCTAGATGCTGCACAGATGTCCCCTGTCCACATATAAACTTGAGGGTTGCATTTCTAGCATGTGAACTTGGGGGACACATCTAGCAGTTCTGTTCTTAAATTTATTTATTCTTATATATCTCCTTTGGCAGGTGGAAATCACTAGAACTTTGCTCAATGCTGGAAGATTCAGGACCACTTGCCACCATGCTGGGGATCCCCAGGCCAGTGTTTAATAAGTTAGAGCAGTTACCATGTGACCTCAGGCCATCCCTGAGTGACAGTTCCAACAGCTATAGACACCCAAAGAAGGTCTGATGAGGCAGAGGCCTCTCACAAGGCAGAGCTTAGCTAGATGTGTTCCTCACGGTCAGATATAGTACTCGACCTCGAAGCTCATAAACCTCCCTGTTGAAGGAGCTACAGGCTGTGTTCCTGCCACTCAGCTCCCAGCCACCTGGCTAGCTTATGCCCCAAAATAACAACAAACTGTATTCATATAAACACTGCTTGGCCCATTAGTTCTAGCCTCTTAGTGGCCAATTCTCACATCTTGCCTAAGCCATATTTAGTAATCTGTGTAGCACCAGTCTTACCGGGAAAGATTCAGCATGTCTGACCTAGCGGCTTGCTTCATTGCGTCTGCCCTGGAGAGCTGAGGCATGGCGTCTGAGCTCACTTCCTCTTCCTACCAGCATTCTATTCTGTTTACTCCACTCACCTATGTTCTAACCTATCAGGCCAAGCAGTTTCTTTATTAATTAACCAATGACCTTCCTCCATCACCTCCCTGGACCAACAGTCACAGAGTCAACAAGGGACAAACAAATGATGTGCTTAGAAGCAGTGTCCCCTCCAGACAGAGCCACCAGGTTGCATGCCCTCTCCCACTCAGCGTGGTGTGGTATTGAGCATCAAAACTAAGGGTTCTCTTTTAAAATGCAGGGCTGAGTTGAAGCCCAGCAGTAAAGTCTTAGAGTAGCGCAGATCTGAGATCCTGGGTTCTCAGCCCGGTGTTGCAATAACAAAAACAAAAATATTGAAATGGGGTTAGATTCAACCAGATGGGTGGACTCGGTTCACAGAGGTAAAGGTGGAGCTGGCAGGCATTGTGCTTGCTGGTGCCCATGCCTACTTCCTATCTGATGCTATCTACAGATGTCTCAATCCGTCTCCCAGGCTGGTAGGGGCTTCCCACAGCAACCATCACGTGGGGTGCAGGTGCAGTACTGTCTGATATTCTAAGTTTTGGAACAGAAATTCAAGGCCTAGGGTTTTTTTTTTTTTCTTTTAAATAATGACTCAGAATGTTTGGAAATTCTACTGGATCCAACTAAACATGTCTACAGAAGGAATGTGACCAGCAAGGCTGCCAGGATGCAACCTCTGGGTGAGAAGCCTGGTTCCTCAGAGAGCAAGGCAGGACCAGACCTGCTCACGGAAAGCCCCTAGCAGACTTCACAGGGAAACTCCCACTCCATGGAGGCTGACAGCCTAGCACTAATTCTATCCACAGAAGCCTCAGCCTCAGGATGCATGACAAGCCAGTGCATTGCCTTGTAAGGTCGTATCTGCTGTTTCTGGTGCAGATGTGGCTGAAAATATACGAGACAGGGAGCAAGCACACAACTCAATGTTCCTCTGCACTGGCAGACACCCTACACCATGCAGGCTGCCAACAGCTAGGAGCTGTACAACTCTGAGACCCACAGAAGCAAAAGGAGCCCTTGCCACCATCTGCAGCCTCTCTCTATGCGCTGCTCACTGCTTCAAGACAAGGAAAAGGAAAGTGGTAACATTGTCCCAACTGTGAGGGATACATTGTAATAACATTGTCCCGACTGTCCAGGGACACATTCTGAACCCCAAAGGGTCATAGGAACTACAGAGACTGCTGATTTCTCTTTCTGTCTATGTGTATGTCTATGATGAAGCTTAACAGCGATATAGCAATGGCCTTCGATTTGAAACAGCCATGTGGATGTAAGCTACCTCGCAACATCTTCATGCACTTTATCTTTTTTAGTTAAGGAAAACTTCCTGGCTTCTCTTCGCCAACTGGGAATTGTCCAGATCAGTACCCTGGTGCCTTGGAATCACCATTATGGCAAATAAGTTATTGGATTGATAATGGCATGCCATTTAGCATTGAGTGCCCCAAAGTTCCGCAAGGCTCAGGGAACTCCGTGGAAGAGGAGAAAGCCTGTAAGAGTCAAAGGTGATGGATGTCCCCACAGAAACTGGTTTTCCAGATACCACAGGACTGATGCACACATGAAGCCATGGAGCCCAATGCAGCACATATATGCCCTGAACAGGTTCAAGCCAGATGGGCTTGCAATGCTGAGATAGGGAACTGAACACAGGGCCTCGTGCAGAACCAAGAAACAATTGGCAATTGGTACCCACTGCCAAAGGGAAAATTAGTTTTATCCAATGGAGTGTCAATGTGTATATCAATGACATTCCAGGACATACCCCATTTCCAGGAGTTTATCCAAAATTAACTCCAAGGAATATGCTTTGTATATTTTTTTCATTTTATTTTGTTTTGATGCTTTGTCATATTGTTTGTTCTGATTATGTGTGTATGTGTGTGTGTGTTTAAGAGAAAGAACAAAAGAGAGAGAGTCTCAAGAGATCATAGTTGGATGACAGAAAAGACATGTTCAAAACATTGTATTAAAAAAATAAAAATGTATAAAGAAGGAAAATAAATTACTGGAACATGGTCATTATGACACCTCAACAGTCTGTCTGACAACCAAAGTAGATAATTGTGTAAACTGGGAACAAGATTGCTTTAAGATATGGTGGAAGACAAGGTTTTCATTGTAGATATGAGGGAGAGTACAGCCAGAGGCATCTGGAAGAGTCCAGAACAGAGAGAGAAAATAGTAAACTGAACACGGCCATGAGAGCGGGATGGGGAAAGAGAGCAAAGACAAAGGAGACCAAGAGAGCGGGAGCAGGACAAGAGAGTCCAAGAGAGGAAGATGAAAGAGAGAATGCAGATGGGCAACCGTGGCTCATGTCTTTAATCTCAGCACTTGGGAGGCAGAGGCAGGCAGATCTCTGTGAGTTCAAGGCCAGCCTGGTCAACAAGAGCTAGTTCCAGGACAGGCTCCAAAGCTACAGAGAAGCCAGGTTTTGAAAACTGAGAGAGAGAGAGAGAGAGAGAGAGAGAGAGAGAGAGAGAGAGAGAGAATGAGAGAGCACTGATGAAATGTCAGGGTTATATAGGAACAAGAAACTGGGGAGGGAAGCCTATGGTTGGAGTTTAGGGTAGGGGATGGGGTGAGAGGAACTGAGAAGAGCCACAGGACTTGTAATACTGAGTGAGCCTGGGGGCCAGCACCCACTTTGGTATGCTAATAAGCACCAACTTACGAAAGTAATAGTCAGGACACACACCTTAAATCACTTCCTCAGACTTTCACAACTTGCACTTACACACATTAAGTTTTATAAGTTATGTAACTGTAAAACTTCTATTTTCTCATTCATTCATTTACCACAAAATACAGGTAGTTGATGGCTGAGAACAGTCATTGCAAAGCAAGTTCCTTTAAATAAAGGAACAGTGAAGAGTGACTTTGAAACCCGCTTTGTGAGCTTATCTCTATCATTGTGGGTTCATAGTCTGACGGATTTTGATGGCTATCTACTGAGTATACCTGATCTCTGATGGATTTTGACAGCTATCTACTAAGTAAACCTGATTGTAAACAACTTTGCTTGTTTTTACTTATTTGCTTCAGGCTTAACCTTGAAAACAGGAAGCTAAATAAAGCTTGTTCCTGGAAATGCATTCCATTTGTACTTAGCACAGGTGTAAGCACCTTAAAGAATCTGATCCTTTTCAAGGCGACTGACCTTTAACTTGCATGCCTTAATTTTTTTAACAGTTTAAACAAGTTAGTTTTTTTTTTATAAGATTAGGATATTACAGTTTTATTTGTTAAGTTTGAACCTTTAAAATTTCGAGTTAAAGATTTAATTAAAGATCATTAGCATCAAAATAAAACTTCAAGCCACAAATACAGTTCCTGGAAAGATTGGGAACCCATAGATCCTTTCCCAGTGCACCATTACAGAATATCAATTTCTTGTGTGACATCAGTTTATTCAAATAGCCAAAGCTTAACAAGGTTAGCAAAGACTAAGAGGCTAGATATATACAACAAGTCAATTACTGTTAACCTGAGTAGACCTTGGCAATTTATAAAACTTATTTTATCAAATATACCTTATTTATCAAATGTATGTTGTTTCTTTTCTAAAACTTTTAGAAACTTGGTGTTGAGCATTGCTAGCAAGGACCTTAGTGATCAGATATACTTTTCTAAGTCTGTTTCTGTTTATCTGAGTATACCTGGATAACCTTAGGAATTTGTAAACCTTATTTACCAAATATACCTTATTAACTAAACATGTTGTTTCTTATCTAAAATTTTTACTCTCAGGACAAAAAGCATCATACAAAAAAAAATTCTAATCCCAAAATCTTGGTGATCTGCCGTTGCCTCCTCAGACTAAAAGGAGAAACAACGCTAAACAGAGGGCCCAGTAGAACTAGGAAGCTTTATGGGTGTTGCCTTGGTTGGTTTACACTGCACGTATTGTAGAATGTTATTTGAAGGTGTGCTACCTTTTTTTTTTTATGCTCTGGAACGTTTGTTTAATGATGCAAAGACGTGTTTGATTAAATAAAATTCACCTGCAGTCAGAAGGCTGAGTCAGCAACTCGCTGACAGGATGTGGTAGTCAGGAACCAAGTGGGGAAAGGCTTTTAAGGCGGGTCAAGGAGAAGCTCAACCTCTGGAGCTTGAGCTCTTTAGAGAAACAGAGTAGTTAAGTTCCCTTCGCAACTTTGAAAGAGGAAATAGAATTCCCTCCTGTTGTGGCTCTTGTAGAGCTGCAGTTGCTGATTCGGACAGCCCGGCCATGGATTAAAAGGCAGCCACAATTTTTTTTTTTTTTTTTTTTTTTTTGGTTTTTTGAGACAGGGTTTCTCTGTGGTTTTGGAGCCTGTCCTGGAACTAGCTCTTGTAGACCAGGCTGGTCTCGAACTCACAGAGATCCGCCTGCCTCTGCCTCCCAAGTGCTGGGATAAGGCAGCCACAATTTAAAAAAAGAGGACAACACACATGATCTTCTTAATCAAGACGGTGGTGAAGTCACACGACATGCACTTTCTTTTAACCTACATAAAGATGACTGTCAGTCACAGGGCTGCTTCTGTCAGCTGATCCACATGCTAGTTGATCCTAGGTGAGCCATCAAGCACACAACTCCCCCTTTTTTTTTTTGTCTTAAACAAGAGTTGAATCCAAGTTACATATACAGTATGCGGTAACAATCTATTTTTCTAAACAAGAGTTGAATCACATGATCACATTTATGTTAAGTCTCAAGTCCAGGACAGATGGCCAATGAGGTGCTTATTTTAACCTAGCAAAGCAGACCCAGATACTAGGTTCTCCAGCATCCCTCAGTCCCTACCTGTTACAGGGTCCTTCTGGCTGGCATACCGGATCCCCTACCCTAAACTAGTCCAGCCCAGGGCCTGGGCTACCCTTTCCCTAGCTGCCCTCCCCTACATAATGCAGCCATTCTGTTAGCATTTGTCTACCCTTCACTCTCCTGGATCTCCCCCCCTCTCCCCTCCCCCATTGCCTCACCAGACTCAGCTCTGGGTCATGCTCACTCTGGACTCTCCCAGGTGTCCCTGTCTCTGACTCCTCATATCTAGGAGAAGTCCTGTCCCTCTGCTCCTCGTTCATTTTCCTTTTCACTCAATATATCGTAAGCTATAGTAAATTAAGGTTACCTATGTATAGATTTTTAAACTATCAACCTATTGCTACAAGTTTTAAGCTAAGATTTTGTTATAGATTTTATGGATTTAAATCATACCCAGTTAATTTACAAATTCTGAGACAAGAGTTTATATAATAGTCCTATGAAATTTATTTTTAGAGCAGAGACCAAGAAATCATACAGATAAAAGATTTTTTTTACTTTTTATTAGGGTTTTTTGTTTTGTTTTGTTTTTGTTGTTGTTGTTGTTGTTTTTGAGACAGGGTTTCTCTGTAGCTTTAGGAGCCTGTCCTAGATCTAGCTCTTGTAGTCCAGGCTGGCCTCGAATTCACAGAGATCTGCCTGCCTCTGTCTCCCGAGTGCTGGGATTAAAGGCGTGTGTCTCCACTGCCCAGCTCAGATTTTTACTAGAGACTCTAGCCAGGAGCACACCTTCAATCTCAGTACTTGGGAGGCAGGGGCAGGTGGATCTCTGAGTTCTAGGCCAACCTGGTTAAAGTGAGTTCCCAGGCAGCCAGGCCTACACAGGGAAACCCTATCTCAAGTGAAAAGTAGAAAAGTCTTAGAGATAAAATACTTTTGGGATCCTTTGCTAGTCCAGGGGCAGAAGCTGTTACAATCCGAAGAATTTGAAAGTCAAGTGGGCCATTTTTGTGGCCATTGAGCTGTACTGAGGTCAAGGCTTTCATGAAACCTCTGAGTATGAGGAGAAAAAGAGAAAAGGCCAATGTCCACCAGAGGAAAGCTTCCAATTAGCTCTAGAAGGGAGCTGAGGGACAGGGGGACAAGGGTCACAAATGGGAACTCCACTGGACAGAGGAGCCCAGTACCATAGAGGCTCAGAAGGGCATCAGGATCTTCCAGACTTAAACAGCAGGCTCCAATGAGACAAAGAGAACGGAGGGCTTTTCGCCAGAGGCAAGGAAACTCTAGGAGGAAGCTGAGAACACATGGAAGGCCCGAAAGGGGGGCAGAGAAAAAAAAGTAAGTGTAGGAAAGAGTGGACAAGGGAGAGACAGTCTTTCCTTAGGACCGGTGTCTGGGTGTCCAGGAGGGCCTAGCAGGCTCCAGGAGCCAAAGTGACCAGGAGATGCCCTGAATCACAATGGAGCAGCCTAGCAGGTAGAGGGAGCAGGAGACAGCCTTTAGAATGTGAAATCAAATAGGGTGGGCGCAGAAACCAGCAGGAACAAATGGCCCATACTTACCTTAGGAAGGCAAAATCAGCAGCTTGGTTCAATTAGAGGACAGCCCCTTTGAAAGGGGTCCATTTATGCCCAACCCCAAATTTCAGCAGCAGATGTATAAACTGAGGACATGAGCATTTTCAAGGTGTGGTTGAGGGGAAAGTTTCTATTGTAGCCAGGAGAGTGAGCATAGCCAGAGGCATCTGAAGAGTTCAGAGCTGGGAGAGAAAGTAGTAGACTGAACAGGCTAGTACACGGGATATGACCTTGATGGGTAGTGAGGGAGAGAGAGGGAAAACAAAGGAAACCAAGAGAGAAGAGTCCAAGAGACAAAAGAGAGGACGCATGGCTAAAATGGCTGAGAAGCCGGGGGGGGGGGGGGAGACGGAGGCACAAAGAGGGAGGGGAGGGTGGGGGGCGGTGAANGAGGGGAAAGCCCAGGAACTGGAGAAGTTTAGGGTGGGGATGGAGTGAAAACTGAGAAGAGCCCCCAAGGACTTAGAATACTGAGCCCGAGGGCCCAGCATGCACTTTGTTATGCTGATAAGTACCACGGATAGCATTTGTCCCCTCTGACAGCAGTGAGGAAATGGCTCCTTTGGTAGGGGTGGTAGAATTTGGGGGAGGGGCATTTCCTTGGACCTATGACTAGTGAATGATGGTCTCAGCATGGACATGCTGGACAAAAGGTTGACAGGCGCGGGGGGGGGGGGAGAGTTGGAGAAACTGCTCAACAGTTAAGAGTGTTCGCTGTTCTTGCAGAGGACCCGGGTTCCCAGCATGCTCCCTCCCTGGACAGTTCTTGTAACTCCAGTGCCAGGGACTCCTACTGCCTCTGCTGGCTTCCCTGGGCACTGGCACACATGCAATGCACATACATGCCAATTATGAATTGTTTATTTCTGGAAGTTCCCATGTGATATTTTTGGACCTCTGTGGAACACTGTCAAGACAGTTCCAGAGCAAAGGGGTTCCTCAGATGTCCCAACTCTAGTCCATCTTCAGGCCTGAGTAACCCTGAGAAGGCTCTTACAGGCATCCAGGTTAAAAGGGAAGTGCTCCATGCCTTGACCCTCAGAGGGCTCTGCATCTGGTCAGCAGCCCTGGTCCATGAACCAAATGGCCGCAATGTCAACTGTCTGTGAAAGTTTCCATGATGATCAAGATTGGATTTGGGGGTTCCAAAAAGCAACTCCTATAGGGGGAAATTGCAAGAACTTGGAGCTAAGTCACAGCCATCCCCAGGGCCAAGTCCAGCAGGAACCTTCTGCAGTCCCTGGTTTCTGAACTGGAGATTAGAGATGTCGCTTGCCCAGCTAAGACCCCAGGCTCCATCCCAGCACCACAGAAAGAGACACAAGCTGCCTTTCCCACAGCACTGCTTGCTGCTTGGGGTCTTTTAAGTGTCTGGAAACTGCCAGAGACCGGCTCACATTTGCACTCAGTGGGTCCCTCCCTCCTGCATATGGAAGTGTTAATCGTGGTCCCAGGTCAGCAGCTCAATAAACCAATAAACGCCCCCTTTCTCCTAATCCTCCCTCCCAGATCACATCTCCACATGAACACCCCACCCCCACCCCCACTCCAGTTTCTCAGGGCAAAGCTAAATTACTAACCCCCAGTGCTTGCCCTGGGGTTAGCCGACCACACAGGAGCCTGGAGCCAGGGATGGCCTCTGGGGCTGCGACCCCTTCTGGACCTCCCCTCCCACCAGCTCTGTAGGTGTGGGTAGGTGTGGGAACCCAGGCCTTTAATAGCCCTAGAGGGCTTTGCTGAAGGAGTGGGGTTGGGACAATAAAACTTCCAGCCTCCCAGTTCCCAGGCTCTTTGTCAACCACCCAGCCATGTCACCTGACAGCTAATGTAGACTGTGACTCTTTGCTCCCTTGAGAGAGGCTTAAAAACACAAGTCTGGTTTGTAGAAAATCCAGAGGCTGACAGTTCTTGGCAGTTCCAAGCTGTAAGCAGCTCACAGGAAGAAGGGAGAGTCAGAGCCTCCAGTGGGACTCTCAGGAGACACCGGTTCTACCTGGGAAAGGAGAAGAACCAGGGGGAAGAGCCAAGTCTTCCTGCATCTAAGAGCCAAGCCTAAAGCATCCAGCCTCCAGTTAGGAACCAGCCACACCGGGCCAGTGCGTAGTCATAACACACCCTCAGCCCACCAAGCCGCAGTCTGAGGGTTTTGGTCTCCATTGGCTCCTTTGCACAAAGCAAGGATTCCAGAAAGTTCTCTCTCCCAAGACAGTAAACCTAGATGCTCTATTTTGGTTTCTTCACACCCAGACCTCAGCCAGTGTGGTGGGGCAGAGCCTGCACTGTGTGCAGTCAGCCCCACTGGGAAAGAAAGGCTGCCCTTGTTCAGCTGGGAAAGTGGTTGTGGCTCCCCACAATCGAGAGGCAATGTGATGATGAAACGCATTTCAACAGGCTTTGTGAGAAGCCTTCCAGGTGGGAGGTGGGCGAGGCCCAGGGGAGGAGGCTGCCAGTGGGCGCCTGCCAGCCCTGTTTTCTCTGAACTTCTGGCCCCAGTGGGAAAGGAAATTCAAACTTTGTTTTTAATTTTTAGTATGACCCCACCATGCTGAGGGGTCAAGGTTCGGGGTTTGGGAAACTCAGAGGTCCTGCGAGGAGTTCCTGAAATGTGGTATTGAAGGTCAGTTCAGGAGCTGAGGGTCCTCTCTACCGCAGAATAATCCAAGGCACAGCCAGAGGTAGTGACATCACTGTGTCCCTCGGGAGTCAGGAAGTGGGGTGAACATTCCTTAAGTGACCAATGTAGAGGGATTCTTACACCGGTACCTTTCCTAATAATCCCTTCAGCCCTGGCCTGCACTGCATGGAGAAGACGGGACGATGTGTGATGCACACGCAGACACACTTAGTACTGTGATGGAGTGGCTTACAGAGCTCAGTACAGTAACGTGTATTTAGGTACATAGCCAAAAGGCAATGCCATGGGTGTGCTTGGATATACCAGAGGGTTTGCATAGAGTGTTCTGGTGCTGGCGCAATGAAAACGCTTGACCACAGCATCCTTGGTGCACAGCCCATCACTAAGCAACCTCATGGCTGTTTGTGATTTACCTAATGAGAGCCACAGCATGTCTACACTTGGAATCTCACTCTCACTGGATGGGCTCCCACTTCTGAAAGTCTAACATGCTGTCGCTGTAAAAGCAAGTGGGGGCTTTCAATGTGCATTTCCTCAAGATCACTCTGTGCAGTGTCTTACTGGACAACCTGTCCCAGAAATAAACACAAGAGAAGTTAGCAAGAAAGACAGTCACCTCTGAGACTCAGTCACAGCTCAGTGGATTGCTAAGTGCTATGGCTGCATCAAGTCTCAGTAACATGGGCCAGAGTACAACTCAGCGGTTTCTTAGCTTATCTGAGGCCCTGTGTCCCATCCCCAGCACTGCATCCAAACAACAACAAACTAAAACAAAACCCTCCCTGTAACAGACAGGAGCAGGGTGGGCTGTCTGTTCCTGGCACCAGGAATCATTCAAGGAAAAATGAAGAAGTTAACAGACCCCCAGATCTCAGATGGTCTCACTTGCTTTCAGAATTAGCTTTTGTTACTGTCGATTGTGGTTCTTCTAGGACCTTGCCACACTAGGCAAGCACTTTACTACTGAAGGGGGGCACCTGCCAGGCCTGTGGTGCTATCTTGTTTTGTTTCCGAAAGGCCTTCGATTGGGAGCTCAAGAGGGACACTGGCATGAATTGCCATTGGAATCGAATTTATTTTTAAAATGTTATTAATGCCATACAGAGAAAGTATGGTTGGGGCTCGAGGGAGAGAGTTCAGACCCCACACCAGAGTTGGACAGCGTGACAGAGAACTCTCAGAAGAGAAAATCAGGGCCTTCATGGCAGAAGTGGGCATTTCTTCTTGTACCTTTGTGAGCATGGGGAAGGTTTCACAGCACAAACTTGTAGCCAGGCTCTCTAATTCCTGAACAGAAGGCAGAGAAGGCAGGGAGCAGGAATTGTGGCCAGCCACCAAAACCCACAAAGTCACATCTCCAAGTGATGCACCCTAGCACCTGGGAGTCTGTCAGGGACTCGCCTGCGATGTCTCCATAGGGTTGCTGTGGGTATTGTGGGAAGGCTGGGGCAGGCACTGCAGCTTAAGGAGCAGCTATAGCCTCAAAAGAGGACGAGTTAGTGGCCACCACCCAAAGGCCTCGCTCAGACAGTCTGGATTTCTGCTCCTCCCCAGCCATCTGCAGATAAGGCTGGACTGGGCCAACATCCCACAGGACAACTGTCTGCTAAGCCTGAGAACCCTGTCACCCAGCAGAGTCCTCACCACTCACTGCAGATACCAAAACAGGCCTCCAGAAGTTTCTGGGCTTCAGAACCTGGTCCTGGACAAACGGAACACATTTACAGTTGGCCCAAAGTCACTGAGAAGCAAAATCTTTAAACATGCTTCAGAATGCTCAGAGGATGCAATTTAAATGCATTCTTAGCAAAGAAACCAACAGGTAAAGAGTGAGTGGAAGACCCAGGGCCTGCATAGAGCTCAACAATGGCACCCACATCCTCTGCACCCTCACCCTCTGACTCCCATTTCTGATGCTTTCCCTGCTGGTGAGGGAGCACCCAACCTAGAGAGCAGAGGACACTCATTCTTCTTCCAAGACCCTCACTGCTCAGGCCTGCAGGCTCAAAGCCCGAGCTCTGAACTGAAGCAGTGTGCTGATGGTGTCCATGGTCCTCCCAGTTGCAGAGGCCCCACCCACTGCTGTCCAACTTGAGGGAAGACCCTGGATGGCTATTTATACCCATTATGAATGAGTAACAATGTAGACTTGGTCAGATACTGCGGTAGTGGCACACAGCAATACCCTTACCCGGGACAAAGCCCTCCTACAAAGCTTGGGGTTTACAAGGTTCCAATGATGGATTCCCAAGTCCCAAATAAGGGAGAATAGCTGAAAATGGTCACCAAAAAGTGAGGAACATTTGGTCATAAAACTGAGTTTCCTTGCCAGACATTTGAAAATATTAACGAGACCGATGTTCTGTTTTCACATCATGGTCTTTAAAGAGTAAGAAATAACTATGCGAAGGACGAAGAGAACCTTGGATTCTGCTCATTGTCCCTAGAAAGAAGGAACAAGGAGTCTTGAAGACAGAGGAATAAACACAAAGCATATCTTATGCAGAGCAGCCTAGGGCTGGCATCAACACTGCATGGTGATTAGGTGCAGACGTCCCAGTTAGACAGTACTGGTGCCTTTGACACGCAGGTGTTACTGCATATATAGAAAAACTCAAACAAAGGAAACTCGGGGTACAATCCATGAGACTAGGGGAGAGTTTGGGACCAGGGTACGAAAAGTCCATCATTCTGCTTTCTTTATTTTTTTTTTTTTGCTGGAATTTATTATCTATCCAAGAATAATGGATTATCGAGCAGGGTATCCCACCGTCTCTCCAAAAACAATAATGCTACATGTCCAAAATTTCACAGTTGCAGAAGTCCTGTATCCAAAGCCTTTTGGAGGTCCTCCCCTCCTCACCTCATGGTAACCATCTCATACCAAATAAATCCTGCTGCTGCCACAGGCTGGTTGTAATTCTTTCCATTTCTTACACGGGCTCTGCACAGACCATAAATTCATTGATGAGTGAGTCAGATTTTGACCACAATCCTTTCCACAAAGACTGGGCGAGGTATGATGAATTTAAGCTTCGTGGTCATCTACAGGAAAAACCATATGAATTCTCTCTCCATAAATTGAGAGTGGGTCATTGCAAGAAGATGCCTGGTGGGTTCACTTGTATCCAGACTCACTGAACCTTTAATAGCTGTCTGGATGAACGGCCATAAATGTTTCTTCTGGTCTAGTCCACTAGCCACCACCCATGACTGTGGCTAGCTCACACCTCTTCTGACCTTAGAGGCCTGGTGCTAAAGTTGTTCTCACATACACACACCAGGCTTCCAGCTCTGAGACAGTCTGAGTTCACCTGGAAATTTTCAAGAGGCAGAAAACTGGTCAGAAAATATCTTGGAGAAATGAACAGAGAAGCTTGAAGAGAAATTGAAGTGGTGCTACTAGGCAGCCCTGAGTCACATGACCCAAGAGAGAGCAAGCCCTCTGAACTCCGACTGCCATGAAGGGATAGTAGGTAAGCCTGGAAGATGAAGAAATCTTGTTCTAAAGTACGTTAGCTGGGGAGCTGAAGACTGAGCAGCGGAAGACACGACTATGTAGAAAGGACCTGAGCATAGCACCTCAGAGCTACACAAGAGGAGAGGTCCCTGGTTATTCGTTAATTTTTGTAGCAGAGAAACAATGAGGAGGCGACAAAGGACCCGGATATCTAGAGGGAAGGTCCAGGTGTATCAGTGAACAGACAGTCCTTCTGAATGCATGGTGTCATACAACCGCTAAAAGGACTTGAGGGGAAAATGACACACACAGCGCACACAAAGAAGCAAAACACTGTGGCCTGACAGGGAACAAGGCTTTCTTTATTCTGCAGATCATAACCTTGGTTCAGCCCCATAAGAAGACCGCAGACAGTGTGGAGTACCCCAAGTTCAGAGGAACACTGACACCTTGGAAGCCGTCCAGAAGGGAACCGCAAAGCTGAGTTACAGGCTGTGAAGGCTGGAGCAGCGGAGAGGTCAGTGACATTAAATACTGAGTGAGGGCAGCAGCTGTAAGCCACTGGGGCCAGAGGACCTAAAAATAATGACAAGATCTCCCCCAGGAAGAAGGAGTGGAACCTGGGCAGCTACAGCCCTCACCAACGCTCTTGGCCGAAGAGCCACAAATACATTTAACCTGCAGCTGCCAGGGCCCTAGGTTGGTGGCCTCCCTTGTACCAGAATTAGCTAGGTCATCTGTCAGAGACCTGGGGCTATGCAGGGTGCTAGCACAGACTGATGCAGCCTCTAGGACAGAGAAGGGAGGCTGGAAAAGAACAGATGTGCTTAGTCCATCTTCAGCCCATCTCTCTCTCCCTCGTGTCCTCTTTCCTTCCTTGTCTTCCGTGCTGTAATTCCCATGAACTCTTCCATCAGCTAGACATCCCCACCTTGGACTAGGGAGATAGCAGCCTGTTGGGACAGGGCAACACAGGCCAGACCATGAGATCTAAGTTTGAAAGCCAAGTGAAAATAGGGACAGAAAGATGCTGGGGAGGGCCGTGCAATTTTCTAGCTTTGAAGCCAATCTCATGGTGGATGGTGGGGGCTAACTTTTAGGTACAATTTAAACCGTTCAAAGATTCATAATTCATCTTCAGCTGAGGAAATCTCTAGAGAATCTTGTTTGTTTGTTTTAGTTTGATAATATGATAGCCCCCTGTAGTCATGGTTTCCTCATCTAAAGGTTCTACCAAGTACCAATGAAACCAGCCACCGATTGAAAATATAAGGCAAAATCCTACAACTGTCATGCACTTTCTCTCTATTACTCCTGAACAATATGGCTATCGCATGGCGGATACATTGTGTTAGGCACTGTAAGTCGGCTAGACATGAATCAGACAGGAGGCTACATGTGGCTCATGTACAAACATTGTAACACTTTATATGAAGTCTTAAACGTCAGAGGATTTGGGTGTCTAAGAGAATCCTGAATCCAATCCCCAGCAGATTCCCAAGGACTGACCGCACCAAAAGGACCAAAAACAAGCTACACTTCTGTGCTGAGATTGAGCGAGGGTGAAGAAAATCCTCCAGCCACAGAGCCAGAGGAAGAGACACCTAGTGTTGTCACAGAAACTGGGTCTGCCTTCCCAACTCCTGCCCCACCCTCACCCCACCTCCCCACCCCCGCCGTGTGCCATGAACCCTTTCCAAGTTCACTAGTAAAACTGAGGGTGACGAAAGAGACATCACACTGTAGGCAGCCTTGAGTCTTAAAATCTCTCAAACCCGTGTCCACTTCCCTGCATTGGAACACAGCCTCAAAAACTGCCCGTGTCAGATGTGATCTTGAGCCATCATCATTCGTGATGTCAAGTCTCAGGATAGATGCTCTGATGAGCAGCTGCAGGATCCAGGTCGAGAGGCCAGCGAGGTTCCAGGGAACAGTGCTTCCCTAGGGCAGGAAGCCAGTGAGTTGTGCCCCAGCAATCTCTTTCCTCCTACCCAACTTGCGGATCTTTTGTTATTCTGCCACAAGAGCCTGTGAGTCATGGGCGCTGATACTATCACAAGAAGAATAGAATATTCTTTACATTAAAGAAACTCTTGAATACACGTCCTCTGAGAACCACAAGAGGGATTCACGGGGAGTGAAAGCCTAGTAGTGCCTTACAGATGAGAGTGAAAAGATAGTAGTCTGGCATTAAGGCTCCAAGACAATGAAGGTAATGTTTAGGCAGCTCATGGAGACTGAGTACCAAAGACTATAGGTAGACCCTTGTGGGAAGAAAAGCTCTGAAGCCACTCTCAGCCAAGCTGGCCCGCCAATGAGACACTGTGGGGTTATTAGGACTGCTAGTCACCGTAGATGAGCTCAGCCTGACAGCAGACCCTTGAGGACAGCTGTGTCTTACAAACGTCAGCTTGTACATGTGTTGTCTCTGACTTTTTAAAGGCATCCCACTCTTCATATGTGACTGACTGACTGACTGCCCAGCAGCTACCACCACCATAGCCTCTCTGAGGCCCACAGGGTTTTGACGAAGGAAAGCATGAGAGCTCTTGGGACCCAAAACTGGATGAAGCAATAGCCCAAGGAGGAGACATGGCACAGAAAATGGAAGCTGAGACAGCCTTTGAATCAAGATGCTTAAGACTGGAAGTCAGAGCTGCCTGGAGTTAACACTTAGGAAAGGCAAGAGACATCAGGAACTCAACTACAGTCTGAGGAACCTAAGCTACACTGAAAATACCAATGCCAATATACATACCTTCTGACTGATACTTCCACATCCTGGGATATACATAACACTAACAGGCACATAAGTACATCATAAATTCTCAGAGAACAGGTCTCTGCTCCACTCAAATAAAAACAATGCAAACAAACATCTAGCAGGGATAAATCAATAAGAGCAAGGAAAGTTATAAGCATTGCATGGGCTGCGTTTAGCTATACACACTAAAAAGGATCAGTCTCACCAATAGCTTAGGCTTGTTACTAGCTAACTCTTATACTTAAATTAACCCATATTTCTATATTTATGCTTTGCCACATAGTGGTACCTTTATCAGCATGGCACATTCATTTCCTGTTCCCTCTGTGTCTGGCTGGTAACTACTGACTCTGCCCTTCTCCTTCCCATCTTCCTTAGTGTGGTCACCCCACCTAATACTTCCTGCATGCAATCATTGTTCCTGGCCAATCATCGTTTTATTCAACAATTCGAGAGACAAGCTTTTACAGTGTAAAAGAGGGTTATTCCACAACACTTGGGAATCAAGTGCCATTCCTAACTGCTTTCTGCCATGTTCCATACCATGATGGTCATGGTTTTCAACTCCCTGAAACTGTAAGAAGCTTCAATACCTCTTTCTTCTATGGGTTTCCTTGGTCATGGTGTCTTATCACAGTAATAAAAGGTAACTAAGACACCTATTAAGTCATAATAGCAAAAAAAAAAAAAAAAGTTGGCAGCAATGTAAGAATCTGTCTATAGGAAAACCTGTAAATAAGAAGACATTTCCACCTCATGGAACCTGAGAAGCTTCAAAAGTGAAGTCCTAAATACAAAGACGACAGCAAGATGATTCAATTTTACCTGAAAAATTATGGTTGTATCAGCTGTGAAATGAAGAAAATTCAGAATTTTTAATACTTATTTACTTTTGATAATTGTATTCATTATTTGAGAAATTCATTCACATGTATAGAAAAATGAAATTTTTTAAAAATGGTTATTTCTATAATGGAAACATTGCTTCCTCCACACCCCTCACAATACTGTTCAACATATTCTAATGAGGGCCGCGTGTAGACAGCAGTTTCTGTACCAAACTGTCCTGGCAGCCATTCAGTCCCAAAGAAACACACAGAGGCTTATATTAATTATAAACTGTTTGGCCTATTAGCTCATACTTACTATTAACTAGCTCTTGCAATTTAAATTAACTCATAATTCTTGTCTATGTTTAGCCACATGGTTTGGTACCTTTCTTCAATGAGGCATTCTTATCTTTGCTTCCTCTATGTCTGGCTGGGACTTGTGTCTCTGTTTCCTCTTCCCAGAATTCTCTTAGTCTGGTTGTTCCTCCTATGCTTCCTGCCTGACTACTGGCCAATCTGTCTTTTATTAAGCCAATATAAGTGACAAATCTTAGCAGTATAAAAGAGCATTATCCCACAGCAGCAAGGCTGGACTAGAGGGAACGCAGCTCAATATGAACCTTGTTTTGTCTTTTTCATATTTAAATCATATTTGTGGTTTGCTTCTTCAAAAAAGAAAATAGAATTTAAAGAAGGACCCCAAGAGTGTTTTCTGACTGTTAAGTAAGGATTTATTTATTTTTAAAATTATTTATTGTTGGGGGAGGCCACTCATTCATTTCTGGCCACCCAGATTCCCGAAATAATCACACAGAAACTATATTATTTGCAATACTGCTTGGTTAATAGCTCAAGCATATTGCTGTCTAGCTCTTACATCTAGAATTAACCTGTTTCCATTATTTTATATTTTATTACAAAGTTTATAGCCTACTGGCAAGGTTCCAACTGGCAGCTTTCATCTTTCCCTCTGGCAGCTACATGGCATCTCGTGACTCCACCTTCTTTCACCTAGCATACAATTTAGTGTAGTAATAGGATTGGCGGGGCTGCGTCCCCAGCACCCTGGCCGCCTGGCTAGCTTATGCCCTGAAATAATTACACAGACACTGTATTCTTTTAAACACTGCTTGGCCCATTAACTCTAGCCCTTACAGGCTAATTCTCATATCCCGATCAACCCATCTCTAATAATCTGTGTAGCATCAGTTTTACCGGGAAAGATTCTAGCCTACGTCCATCCTGGGTCTGAGCTTCATGCGTCTGCCTCAGAGAGCAGAGCTATAGCGTCTGCCCGGGAGAGGGGAGCATGGCGTCTCTGAGCTCACTTCCTCTTCCTCCCAGCATTCTGTTCTGTTTACTCCTCCCACCTATGTTTTAACCTATCAGGGCCAAGTAGTTTCTTTATTGCTTAACCAATGAAATCAACAGATTGATATATGACACTCCCACATCAATTTAGTTTCCCACCCCTCCCCCCTGCCTAACTCTGCTCTGCCATATCACAGGCCAAGGAAGCTTCTTTATTCATTAACCAATAAAAACAACACAATATACAGAAGGACTTCAATTTACTTATATTCATTTTTGATTTTTTGAGACAGGGTCTCTCTGTGTAGCCCTGGCTTTCCTGGAACTCACTCTGTTGACAAGACTGGCCTCAAAATCAGAGATATGCCTGCCTCAGCCCCCCAGGTGCTGGAATTAAATACATGCACCACCACCACCCAGCAGGATTTATTAAATGTTAATGATGCCTCTTTTGAAGATTTTTTTTATTGGTTGCCCAAGCAAAATGTTGATTTTTTTTTTTAGCATCCTATAACCCTAGTCATCCCTTCAATTTTACAAAATAATGAGCCACCTGGACCATGGGGAGAGGTCTACTCAGAAATTCATGGCTGAAAACACAGGATTCCCTTCACTGTATCCCCCTGACTTTGTCACGTGGATTTGCTTGTGGAAACAGCATCACTTTTCTCCCAAATGCTTGGGTGCCTTTGGGTGCCCTGCATCTCAGACAAGTGGAATCACCCTTCCAGATCATTCATAAACAAAGATGGAGGTGAGAAAATCAACAGTGCAGGAGGGCTGGCTGCCATCCAGTAAGGGAGGAGGTTAGCGTTTCTCCATGTCAGCCTCACCCAAAACAGGTCCACGCCCTCCGAGCCACCCACATGCAGACGGCCACACTTGCTGACTCCAATTCTAGCTCTGCTGTCAAGAAAGAAGCATGTGTCTCTCCAGTGCCTACAAGGTGTGCGGTGAACTCGTCAGCTGCTGGAACCTGCTGCCCTCTTGTAGGTTCTGCCCTGAAGACCCACTACTCTGCAGAGCCAGATGCCCATCCAGTGCCTCTGGGCCTCTCTCCTCCCAGACATGTGACATTGTGGGAAAGGAAGCCGGGTTAAGTCCTTCTATGAATTCTCCATTCCCACTCAGGGCACAGACTAATCAAGGAGTCTTCGGAAGGTTGGGGCTACATCTGACCCCTCAGGGACTCGCCCTGCTGTTCCAGCTGTGTACCCCTGGGACAAATTTCCCTGAAGATTTGATTTTTGTCCTTCAGTCTATGTTCCTGAATCTTTTGCCCTCATCCCACACAGGGCAATGAAGGATTTAATTTTTCCTTTTTAAATAAGAGGCTAGTTTTTCCAAACTAGTTGAGAGTGTGCTGCATGGTTCATGCTTAGACCTTACATCCCAGAGCGTTTCCGAAGACTGTGGAGTGGGGCCGTGCGGCCACTTTCTAAATACTCCATGACATGACGCCCAGCTGCTAGTGACTGGAATATGCACACAAAGCGAGAAGGTGCCTGCCATAGGCTGACCCATTTCTCTACTTCATTTTGCATGTGTCACCACTTCCCCAAGTGACAAAGGAGGTGACTGTCCTTTACTCTCCAATCATCATTTGTTTAATAAATACCTACTATCTGCTGTGAGTGCTCAGAAGACAAAAATGAGTAGCGAAGAGATGCAGAGTGGAGCAGTGGCTCGGCAGCTAAGAACTCTTGCTTCTCTTGCGTAGGACAGGGTTCCGTTCCTAGCATCCATGCAGAAGTTCATAAGTGCCTGTAGCTCCAGGGTTGGGGTATCTGACACCTTCCTCTACCACCAAGAGCACCGAGCACGCACATGGCACACATCAGTGCATGCAAGACAAAATACTCCAACACATGAGCAACTGAAATGAAGAAAGAAGCCTATGTCTCCCCATGTTATGACTACAGGCGCTGGGTTTCCCATACCACTGCCTTGTGTCAACGCTGCACTAGGAGCTTCACGCTTTATTTTAAGACTTGAAAATTGCTTTTTTTTTATTCATAAAAATACATGTTTCTCAAAGGGGGCTTTAAAAGGGCAGTCAACATAAACAATAATAGCCTTAGAAAAGTATGACTATCAATGACAAGAACAAATAACATCAAACTAAGAAAGCCAAAACCAAAACAAACAAAAACAAAAACCTAAAACAAACAAACAAACAAAAAACAACAACAAATTAAACTAATTAGCATTCTCTCACTCAGATTGAAGAGCACAGACCCACTACAGGCTGTGGCTTGCCTCCGAGACATGGCAGCCACGCAGTCACCGATTGGAACAGCTTTTTCAAAATGCCTGTAGTCATTCCTCTTCAGGGACTTCTATGTCATGTTACAAACACTGCTTGAGAGTCATAGTTACTGTGCATAGCATATGGCACAGATTGGTCATGGAGAAAAGGCAGTGGCCATTGCCGCTACTAAGTGTAAACTCTTTGTTTCAATGGGAACAGGAACAAAATCTTGTTCCTCTCATTTACAAGGCCCCCTGAGTGCCTGACACACATTAGACATTTGATCACAATGCTATCATAGTTTTTTCATCTATGGAGATTACTAATAACAAGTATCACATTTCACAAATTAAAAGAGGAACATTAAGAATCCATACCCACCAGGGGGTGATGGTATATGCCTTTAATCCCAGCACTGGGCAAGTAGAGGCAGGCAGGCAGGCAGGCAGGCAGGCGGGTCTCTGTGATTTTCATCTACATTGTCTATATAATGAGTTCTAGACCAGCCAGAGATACCCTGTCTCAAAAAAGTAAAAATTAAAATTAAAAAAAGGAAGGGAAGAAAAATAAAAAATAAATAAAAGTAAAGGTTTCAAATTATGGATGGAAACTTTCAAAACCATAAGACAAAATAATTTTTCCATGAATGTGAGTGTGTGTCTGTCTGTAAATCTATGATTTATGTGCATGTCAGGGGACATGCATGCTCATACTTGCATATTGAGGCCAGGGAAGGGTTTGGGATGTCTGATTCTATTACTCTCTTGATGTGAGATTCCCCTCTATGTGCTAAGAATATGTTTTATTACCATTGGTTAATAAAGAAGCTGCTTTGGCGTATGGCAGGACAGAATATAGCTAGGCAGAAAAGCCAAACTGAATACAGGGAAAAAGAAGGTGGAATCAATGGAGATGCCAGCAGCCACCAGAGAAGTAAGACGTGAGGTAATTAGCCAAGAACGTCATGGTAAGATATAGGCTATTACAAATGGGTTCATTTAAGTTATAAGAGCTAGTTAGTAATAAGCCTGAGCCAATAGGCCAAACAGTATGTAAAATTAAGCATCTGAGTAGTTATCTTAAAAGCAGCTGCGGGACCAGGTGAGATGAGAAACCTCCAGTTACACTCCCTACCTTGTTCTTGGGAGAGAGTCTCTCACTAGATCTAGAACCAAGCTGGCAGCTATCCTCCCGTCTCAAGCCCCCATATTTCTGGGGTTACAGACACATGTTCACATGTGACCATGCCCTCCTCTCTAAAAATCCCACTTTAGCCTGTGTTTCATTTATGTTCTTAAACACGATGTCATCTGTTTCTTCTGTGCACTCTGCTGCCTCCTCAAGGGAGGTAAAAGGAGAGGGAAGAGGTAGGTCGGAAGCTACACACCTGGTACCCATCCCACTTTGACTCCATGGGGTTCAAAGACAGGTGAATTTCAGCCAAGGCACCTCTCCAAATATTTGCTTTTGGTAGCTGAGGTTGAGATGATTATCGATGCCATGAAAAACAAGATCAAAGGGAAGTCACTGAGAGTCCCTAATAGTGGCGGCTCAGCACCTCGGCTCTAGGCATGACCCCAGCCAAGCACAGCTTCTGCTCAGGATCAGTTCTTGATGAGCCCCTTGTGAAACCGCCTGTGAGACAGCAACACAGCTGTTTCAGAACCTCAGAACCAGGAAGCGTTCCCTGGAAGAACAGAGGGAGGCTCAGTCGGTTGCCCCAGATGAGGGGAGAGACGTTTTCAATTTCCACAGACCTATCATCCAGCACGCCCCTGTGCATCACTCTGTGGGAGCCACGCCCCAGCCCACATCCCATAGGCAGTGGCTCAGCACAGAGAGTCCTTGTGTTGGGTCTCAAATGACCTCAAAGGCCCATGTGGTCCTCGAAATGGCACTACGGACAGGCATGCTCTCAAACAGGGTAATGGGAGCCTAGCCCCAACCCCATCTCCCGCCTTTTTTTCTCAGCTATGGAGTGATTGGCTTTGTTCAACTATGCTCTGGCTTACCACACTTCCAAAGCAACAGGGCTAACCTGTGGTGGACTGGAACCTCCAATAGTGTAAGCGAAAATAAACTCCTTCCCTTTAGGTGTCTATCATCGTAGGTAACTGCTACGGGCACAGGAAACTCACCAATAACGTTGTACCCTACAACTCTCTCCATCACCTGAGGTCATCCCAGAGTCCCTTCTACGTGGGGCCCAGTCGCTTTAATATGTATTTCCCTGTTCAAGGCTCTGCCACTGGCACAAGATCGACTTCGTTCTGAAGTGATTTAGCTCTTCTTTCCGGGGCTTCACAGAAGTCGCTCTAGGTGACGGTGCCATACGGTGGGAGCTTTAGAGCCTCAATTTCAAAATCCTCAGTAAAAGTTTCTTAATCTAAAACTATGAAAAAGACACCTGAAAGAGACCTTTTTCTTACCACATATTTCTCAAAGGACAGAAACCCTTGCAACTACTTACTCCTAGTGCCTCGGATACAGTCACCTTCGCCGTTCATTAATGACGAGATTCTCATCCTGAGGACACCCCTAAACCCTGTCATTGTGACTAGTTAGTGAGGCTTAGAGCTAGGACCAATCGTGCCCACACCAGCAGGAGGTTTTGCTAATGTGGGAAGCGGCATCACTATTCGGGTGAGATGGGACAAGAGCTGCTTCCAAAATGTATCTTTATAGGAAAACTCATAGAAATACAGTGAATTTTCACATGTTTCACACTGGATACGATATAAAATTAAATGACAACTAGATACCCATTACCCATAATCAACCAAGCAATCAAATGCATGCTGTCATTACCAATATAATGTCAGTTTTCATTATTCATGGGTTTTGTTATGAATCTTTTATTCACTATAACTTATTTCTTACCCCCAAATAGAAGTTTATTCTGTCCTCACAGTTGGTTATGGACAAATGACAGGACAGTTGAAGTCGTCCGAGGGTGACCCCAACTGAACCAGGCCACACCCTGCCTCCAGGTTTCAGCTTTCAGGCTGCAAACACAAGTCCAGGCTGCTTCTGCCTTGGATCCTATTTTTCACCTTCGACACTTCTGGTTGGGCTTTCGCTGCTTTTGACAGCCCCCACCTGTCATACTGAGCGAGTCTAATGTCTGTAAGCCCATGAGGCAGGGTGAGCCCATGGGAAGACTAGAGTAGTGGAGACGCTATACCAAGCGGACCAGAACAACTCAGGGGCGTTAGCATCAGCAAAGCCTTGTATTCTATCCCAAACATCACTAAAGAAGATGAGTGTCGTCTGGCCATGACTTACGTAGCATGCAGCTATGCAGCTATATAGGAGGTCCATGTGTCCAAACAGCATGTGTCCACGAGCAGCCTTCAAATGAAACCCTATAGGACAAGGTTACATTCTGATCAGCTGACGAAGATCTGAGCAAGTGCTTGAAGGAGCCTAACACTGTAGCTCCCTTAGGAACAACTATTCTGGAAAAAGGTACCCTGAATCCCCAGGGGTGCACCCCAAGTCCTCCCGGACCCCTGAAAGTGAAGTTGGTACTAAACTGTGCGCATGTGGTATGACCTAACGTGTTTAAAAGGAAGATCAGCATGCAAATTGGATGTAGTAAGATACAAGGCCAGTAATTCAATAGATTGATCATAAGAATATATTGTAACAAATGTTATTAAAACCTTATGAGATGTTTTCGTCTGGAAATTTCTACATTTTTTTAAAATTATTTATTTATTATGTATACAATGTTCTGTCTGCATGTATGCCTGCCCGCCAGAAGAGGGCACCAGGTCTCATAGATGGCTGTGAGCCACCATGAGGTTGCTGGGAATTGAACTCAGGACCTCTGGAAGAACAGCCAGTGCTCTTAACCTCTGAGCCATCTCTCCAGCCCTCTACATAATTTTTTCCGTGTATGGTTGAACAAGGGACACTGAAACAGTGGAAAGTGAGGTCCTGGGTTGAGAGGGGGCCTGTATTTGCTACTTCGGAGTTTCTGTTTGAACTTGGTGATTAAGGGCTGGACTGAGAGGGTCCAGATTCTTGTCATCTTATTCAAGTGAAATAAATTCACAAATAGTGCCAAATAGAAAAAAATCTTTATTTCAAAGGCAAACAGTAGCACATATCAGAAAGAAATATGCAATCATGAGTGACATTAGACCCCAGGGATGAGCATGCTCCGTGGCCCTGATTTGTGAATGGTTCTCTTATTTGGATCAATAGGTTTGGATCACGTAAGCCTTTGCTCATTGCACATGTCTCTTCCTATGATGCATCACATCCTAATCATATTCGTGCCCAATTATGCATAGGCATGAGGTGATAAAATGGGGGATTCCCCCAAAGGGTCACTCAGAGGGCACAGTGTGTCTTATTGCACATGCATTCAAAACCAGTCTAAGGCAAATTGGCCTCCTGCCTTCCACACCCGGATATGCTCTGAAATATGTTTGAATATGTTTTTGACCGTGGTTAGGAGGAGAGTTATCCCATTGGTCTAAGGGGAATGTATGTGCAGCCCAGTGCAGATGGGGGTCCTGGGTCTCCAGTGTACTGTCAGAAGTAATGTCCTGGGTAGTTGTTTGTCAACCTGACACAAACTAGAAAGCTGGGAAGAGGGTTGTCAGGGGAGAAGATGACTATTATGTCGCGGTAGGCAAGACTTAGTGCATTTTCTTGATGAATGATTGACGTGGGAGAGCCCAAGTCACTGTGGGCAGTGCCATCCCTGAGCAGGTGATTCTGGGGTATGTAAGAAGTAAGCAATGGGGGCTGGAGAGATGGCTCAGAGGTTAAGAGCATTGCCTGCTCTTCCAAAGGTCCTGAGTTCAATTCCCAGCAACCACATGGTGGCTCACAACCATCTGTAATGGGGTCTGGTGCCCTCTTCTGGTCTGCTGGCATACACACAGACAGAATATTGTATACATAATAAATAAATAAATATTAAAAAAAAGAAGTAAGCAATGCCTCCAGTCCCAGAACTTGTGATGCAGAGGCAGGTGGATCTCTGTGGATTTGGGACCAGCCTAGTCTATATAGTGAGTTCCAGGAAAGCCAGGGTTTCATAGTGAGAACTTGTCTCAAAAACAATAAAAATATAAAAAAAAGAGAAAAGAAAGAAAGAGGAAGGAGGGAGGGAGGGAGTAAAGGAAGAAGGAAAGAAAAAAAGAACAGTCTGTGAGTACCACTGGTAAGCAGCAATCCTCCATGGCCTCTGTTCCAGTTCTTGCCATGAGTTCCCTCAAAGGGAAGTTATGATAAGGAAGTAGACATATAAACTTCAGCTTGAGCTGCTTTTGGTCATGGTCTTTACTATCACAGCAATAGAAGGCACACGAACACAGGGGAACACAGCCTAAACCAAGTACAGTTCTAGGTCCCTAAGCTGTTTTCCCTGCTGCCTGCCTAGCACTGTGCTGTCCACCATCCTAGTGCTGCAGCCCTTTAATACAGTTCCTCAGGTTCTGGTGACCCCAACCATACAATTAGCTTCGCTGCTACTGCATAACTGCAATTTTGCTACTGTTATAAATTGTAATGAAAAATCTGTGTTTCGGTTTTTTTGGTTGTTTTCTTTCTTTCTTTCTTTCTTTCTTTCTTTCTTTCTTTCTTTCTTTCTTTCTTTCTTTCTTTCTTTCTGACCTTGAACTCACAGAGATCCGTCTGCCTCTGCCTCCTGAATGCTGGATTAAAGGCATGCACCACCACCGCCTGATTGAAAATCTGTGTTTTCTGATGGTCTTAGGCGACCCTTGTAAAAACCCCACAAAGAGTCACCACCCACAGGCTGAGAACCACTGCATTAGACGCAAGCAAGCAGTACTTTAGTGTAGGTATTGTACACTGCAAAGCCTTTGGACAGAAAACACCGTCCATCATCTGCAAAGAATTTCCGGTGAAACAGAAAGACCAGTGTGCAGCTCCAGTAGGATCTTCAGTGGGAAGCATGACCCACCTGCTCCCTCTTCCATCCTCCCATAGTTCTGTCCAGGTCCTAGTGGAAACCGCCAATGGCAGTGTCCCTAGAAGGAAACTTAGAAGGCAGAGGTGCCTTCAGCTGGTGAGGAACTCTGAGAGGTCCTTCCCTGACTCAAGACCTACTCAGAGACATGTGGGAGCATGCACTTAAGCAGGCACGAGGCTCTGGCTCCATCCTCAGCATCTCCTAAGGAGCATAATCAAAAACACCCCAATTTGTGATTGCACTTTCTCTAGCTCTGATGTGGGAGTGATTTTTTATTAATAAAGAAACTGCCTAAGCCCCTTGATAGGCCAACCCTTAGGTGGGTGGAGTAAACAGAAGAGGAAGCTGGGAAAAAGAAGCTGGGTCAGAGAGTCGCCATGGTTCTCCCACTCCAGACAAACGCAGGTTAAGATCCTCCCTGGTAAGCCACTTCGTGGGCTACACAGAATATTAGAAATGGGTTAGAACAATATGTAAGAGCTAGCCAATAAGAAGCTGGAACTAGCTGGGCCAGGCAGTGTTTAAAAAATACAGTTTCCGTGTAATTATTTCGGGGCATAACCTAGCCATGTGGGCGGCTGGGTGCTGGGGACGCAGCCCTGCTGCTCCTAATCTCAACACAGCTCCAGTTTCCCATGGCCAACCATTGACAATACGAAACAGAAAGTTCTAGGAACACATAGTTGATAAGGCTTTTTATTATTTGTTTTTCCTCATGTGGGTGTTTTGCCTGCATGTATGCCTGTATATGATGCACATAAACATATACCTAATGCCTGAGCAGGCCATAAGAGGATGTCAGGTACCCACAGTTGGGGCTGCAAGTAGTTGCTTGTGTGGGGGTGCTGGAAATCAAGCCAGAGTCCTTCAGAAAAGCCATCAGTGATCTTAACACTGAGCCATCTCTCCAGGTCCTAGTTTATAAGTTTTAAATGTTTTTGTTTGATTGCTTGGTTGGTTTTGGTTTTTTAAGACAAGGCTTCTCTGTGTAGACCTGGCTGACCTGGAACCCACTCTGTAGACCAGGCTAGCCTTCATCTCAGAGATTCATCTGCCTTTTTCTAGTGGGTGCTGGAATTAAAGGTATGATCCCTTATATTGTATTTATATTATATTATAAATTCTATTAGATGCACAGGGTTAAAATTGTTCTGTTGATTACCAATTGCTATCACTTGTTTATTTGGCTGGTTGTTTTTTTGAGACAGGGTTTCTCTGTAGCTTTGGAGCCTGTCCCAGAACTTGCTCTGTAGACCAGACTGGCCTTGAACTCACAGAGATCCACCTGTCTCTGCCTTAAGTGCAGGGATTAAAGTGTTGGATGCCACCACCGCCTGGCCCGTTATTGCTAATTTGTAATTTACAATACTCATCAGAAGAATGCACAGGCAGGAGAAACCGCATGGGTGGGTCGTGCTTTGTCCTTCCTTTCGGTATCCTAGCCTTGGAACAAGTGCCTGGGGCGGGGGGTGGGGGAGCTGCACAGACAGACTTTCAAGCAACCTCACTAAAAGCTTTTCACTCAGCAACTTGACTCTCTTCTTTCGCGAGTCTGCTCGGAAGCTGGCTACAAGTCTATGTATAGTCTCTACACTGAGGTGGTGGAGGCATAGGCAAATAGAAATCCTTCTAGTCGATCTTCAGTGAGAACCACCTTCATGTGTCAAGGGCTTATCTCAGCGGAGTCACCCACAGCTGTGGGTTGAACATAGCTTTAGCTGATGTCAGAAAGATCTCTCTAAAACAGGGGTTCTCATCTGTGGGTCTTGACCCTTTTGGGGGTCAAATAACCCTTTCACAGGGGTCGCATATCAGATATCCTGGATGTCAAATATTTACATGATGATTCATAACAGTAGCAAAATTACAGTTATAAAGCAGCAACGAAAATCATTTTATGGCTGGGGGGTCACTACAACATGAAGAACTTACTAAGGGGTCGCAGCATCAGGAAGGTTGAGAACCACTGCTCTAAGAGATAGAAGCTGTCTAATCACAAATACAAAGCCCTAGGACAACTCCAGCTACTGCAGTTTGGCCTTCAGGTACCATGGTAGGTTAAGAAGAAATTGCACTTCTATGCGGCCATCTCCCTTGGCATGTCTCCCTACTCCCCATTCATACAGAGAAAAAAAAAATGAAACATTCCAGTCACACTGATCTTATGCAGCCTTTAAAAAAGAAGGAAAAGAAGTCCATGTCTAGACTTAGCCTGAAAACTGGAGGGTACAGCCAATTCAGCATGGTTATTAAGTATACTCACTGGAAAATCCATCACACACACACACACACACACACACACACACACACACAGGCACACCACAGCATAAGGTTCCCACCCCCAGCCCCCAGGTGCAGCATGCATATTACGTGACGTGATAGCTCCCAACTCTAAAGAGATACATTAGTAGATTGAAATAACACATTTTTCCTTTGAACTGATGAAAAGATCCCAGGGCAATTTTGAAGGCTGGGCTGGGTGTTTGTGAAGAGTGAAGTAATTCACAAGAGGTTTGCTAGGCTTGTGCAAATACACCATGGGAGAGCGGAAAGCAGATGTGAAGCCAGGCTCCTTGGCTTCCTGGGTATGAGCTTTTGCTCCTTGAGTGAGTTTTCTGGAAGTTCTGCCAGAGTCTACGTCCATCCCACAGATGCCCAGGGCACTGGGCAGCTGGGCTCACCAGGCTTGTTTGTGGACAACATGTGCCAAACCAGAGAAACCCAGAGCCTGATCCCTGTGGAATGAACACACAGGTAAGCGCTTGGAGTGGGTCCTACCTGTCCTAACTGCTGGCTGCAGGACAGCACTGGAAACAGCTCCTATTCAGGAGAACGGTGATGGGGGCCAGGAGGTGTCCTCCCCTCCTTTTAACAACAGGAATGGATCTCTGGGACAATATTGGCAAAAACAGAAGAGTTCCCTGATTACAGTGGTTTTCAATGCCCTGTCCTTACTTTACGGGCGGAGTACGTTTGTGTGACTCCTAGGGGTGAATGTAGATTGTGTGTTTGTGTGTGTGTGTGGGGGGAGGGGGCGCATTCACACTTTCTAAAGTTATCTTTATTTCACTGTATTTGAAAAATACCTGGGGGTGGGGAGAGATAGAGCGATGATTCCAGAGTTAAGAGGACCTGATTCTCTGCAGAGGGAGCCGGGTTAGACTGCCAGCACCTACCTGGTTAGAGATTCATAACCAACCACCGACAACTCCAGCTCCAGGGGATCTGACACCTGATTTCCCCAGGCACCTGCACACAAGGGTTGCGCTTACAGACAGGTAGAGAAGACACTCATGCACATAAAAAGAAATCTTTAAAAAGAAAAAGAAAAGGACAAAGGCCCTAAAACTAACTGCCTAAAAGGAAACTCCTAGACGCATAGGTTAGCCTAGAAGCATAGGTCAGCCTAGAAGCATAGGTCAGTCTAGAAGCATAGGTCAGCCTAGAAGCATAAGTTAGCCTAGGAGTATAGGTCAGCCCAGGAGCAGGTTTTCTTGCGTCTACTTCTCTTGCCTCAGCGGTGCTTCATCAGGCCATCAAGGAGGCAAGTTTTTCTCGCTGGAGACGCTCCCCATTAAGAGGGCACATGGGTCCTAATACATCTGGCAAGCTACAAGTCTGTCGAGCTGAAACACAAACCTGGGGAAGTACCGACATTGAAGGTTTCCCATTGAGAGTGGGCAGGCTGCATTAAGAACAACGGGATCCAGGTTGGGGCTGTGCTGTGGGTCAGGGATGGCAGTGACCTGCTTGTGCCAGGAGGGAAAGCCAGCCCTTTCAGAAAGCTGGAGGGACCTGTGCTGTAGCCCGGGCTTCTAGCATTCCTAGCAGACAGGTTGAGCAAAGGGGAGCACAAGTCAGGGAGCGCACACTGGGCATCTTCACATACACTCTGCGGCTCACAAGGGCCTTTAATGGAATGCCACCAGGAGATCCCTGGGCAGGCATCCCCCCAACTTCGACAGCTGGGCAGGAGAAGCCATTGGCACCTCGTTACGACACCTGACTCCCCGGACCCCCTCACCCCTGCCCTCCCCCCAGCGCCAGGTGAAGAGCTGCCCCAGCCCTGAGCTTGTTTCGTCAGGCTGCTGCCTCCGGTCTGTTGCTCTGCAGACTCACTTAGCTGGCTCCTGACTTCACCTGGGATTCAGAGTTTTACAATATCCTGACCAATGACCAAGATGAGCAAAGCAAGACCCTGGAACCCAGAACCCTGGAAATCAGACAAACTGATCAGTCTTCGGGGCTGGATGTGACGCAGTGGTAGAGTAGCATCCTTGTACACATGGGGCCCTGGATCCTGGAATCCAGTGGCGGGGGGGGGGGGGGGGGGGGGGGGGGGGGGGGGGGGGGGGGGGGGGGGGGGGGGGGGGGGGGGGGGGGGGGGGGGGGGGGGGGGGGGGGAGCTAGCAAGGAAGGGAGGAAGTCAGCTTTCTCGCAGGAGGGATTAAATTAGTCATGCTTTGTCTAACCTCTCAGTCCAGAAACAGTTTTCAAAACTACAGCCACCCCAAGGTCGCACTGCCCTCTGCCTGTCCACCTGAGCAGAAGTCGCTTTCCTGGCCAGTATTGTGCCTCGTGGCAGGTCTGAGGACAAAAGGAAAGACAGCTGGCCGAGTGCAACCTGTCACCTGACACCAGGGATGCTCAGGAAGTGAGGGCCCAGACTGAAGAGGCCCCAGGGAGAGGAACTCACAGCTGAAAGTGGCTTTCCCATAGTTCTAGCATCATCCGTCTTGTTTGTTCATGGGTCTGTCCCAGTTCAGTGTTCTGTTGCTGTGTGATAGAACGCTGACCAAGATCACCCGAGGCGAGGGAAGGCTGAAACCTACTTCATCTTAGAGCTCCCAGGCCACGATCCATCACGGAGGGATGTCAAGGCTGAAACCTGGGAGCAGGAACTCAAGCAGGGACCGTGGAGAAGCGTTGCTTGCTCACCGGGTCTCCATGGCTTGCTCAGCTTGCTTTCTTATACAACCCAGAGGCCCAGCCCAGGAGAGGCACCACCCACAACAGGCTGGGTCTTCCTTTGTTAATTATTAATCAAGAAAATACCCTACAGGCTTGCCTATAGGCCAATCTGTTGGAGGCAGAAGTTTCGGTTGAGATTCCCTTCCCCCCCCCCCCCCAAACCCCAGCTTGTGTCAAGTTGATGAAACCCTAGCCACTTTGGTGCCTACTCATGGTCCTCATAGGAATCACTCTGCTGGCTGGCTCTTTGGTGGCACGTGTAAATTTACAGCTGCCGGGATGCTCAGAAAACACCAGACAGCTGAACTGAGCTTGGCCGAAGCATCCCTGGCTGGGATACAGCCTGGCCAAGCTGAATGGCTCTCTGCCCCCACCTCCTCTGTCCAGGTATCTGAGTGAAATGAAAACGGCCCCCTCCTGACACAGACGCCTCCCCGAGAACACAGCCTGGGAAGGTGTGAGCTTTGGGGTCTGCGTGCAAGGGCAAGGGTGGCTTTAGAGAACACTAATATAGCCTCTCCTGAGACTCATTTACCTCTTGGGATGTCCTTCCCACTCCTGGCGTGAGGTCAGGGACAAGCTCGGCCCACCCACATTCCATCTCTGTCCACACCAAAGAGACGGCTTGCTGTGGTGAAGGCCCAAATATTAGTGTGGGGAATGCTGTGACCTGGTGTGAAGTACCAGGCCAGACCAGTCCAAAAGCCCTGCTACAGCATGCACAGCTTCCCCTCCAAGCCCCTGGTGCCCATTGAAACAGGGAAACAGACGTTCAAAACCAAGGCCTGGAGATTCACTTGGAACTGGTTTTGCCCACCTTGGAGAGAGAAGCCACTAGAGGAGACCTCAGTTGGATACCACGGTGGTCAGTTATTCTGGTGGCTAGACTCTCTCTGAGGATACACTTTAAAGCCCAGGAAGTATGTTGCCACTCTAGACCCAGGGGGGAAACTGAGTTTACAAACAGTCAGGCAGCATTTTTTTTTTTTTTTTTTTTGCGTTGTCACTCCCTATGTGAAGCATCTCCGACTTCCACATGCACAGTTGCTTTGCTGCCACTAGATGACGCCAAAGCTCCACCCCAGTCCCTGAAGCTGGTCCATGAAAAGGGACCGGCCGCCTGGATTCCTGGGGGAAGAGAAGGAAAACAGAAAGGGAGACGGGAAGGTGAGAAATAACTTCCTCCGTCAATGCATACCTAAACTTGCTGATTTCCGTCTCCACACTGAGGTCCAATTGTAATTTATTTTGAGCCATAAGCAGACACACGGAGCGGCAGAAAACCTAACAACAAAATTACAGCAAAATTACAACAAAATTCGCCTGTGCGAAATGGAACATGGACCAAACAGAGCCAGGGACATTCTGTGTGTCGAGAATTAGGTGCATTGGGTTCTTTGAACGACTTTTCCCCCTTAAATGCTAAAGGGGTATAGAAGTCGTTTTGGCTCTCACTGAACACAGCAAACCTCTTGATGCTTTTCTCCGAAGTCTCAGAATAAGACTTCTATTTAAGATGGACATATATAAGAACCCCGGCCCTTCCTTCCCCTGTAACATCCCAGCAAAGCACCAACAATCATCTTGACAAGGGACAAGGCCTCCTGAAAATTCCCCATTGAGGAAGCCAGAGTCACAGCTGCTGCAGACTCATGGACACACACACACACAGAAAAACCAGAAGAACAGCCTGGTACTCAGGCTCCCCAGGCTGCCCCCCTCTTCTACCACAACCCCAACCCCCTTTCCTGCTGCCATGCCCCCAACAGATAGTATTCCTTCAACCTCCAGGAGAAGCCCCTGAGCCCCTCTCCCATTAGGCTAATTCATCGCACCTTCATTTCGTGAAGCAGCAAATGTTATATAAACGATTTACCATTTCCAAGCTGTGATAACATCAGACCCTTGGGAGATAAAGAGCTTTCCGTGAAACCCAACGCCCCGTGGTGTTGGGAGTAAGCAAGGCTCCCGCTCAGAGCTGCAGGAGCTTTAGGCCGGTTTATCTCCTTCTGGGGCATTACTTCAGGACGTTCACACCTCTCCTTCCCCCACCAACACTGGCTTCATTCTCCTGCCAGCCCTCACTCCCTTGTTCACGGGGGGGGGGGGGGGGGGGGGGGGGGGGGGGGGGGGGGGGGGGGGAGGGGACTTTCTGGAAGGCTCTAGATGGGATCTTGTGTCTCAAGTTGCAATCGGTCTCCCAATTCCATAGGCCTACTTTGTAATCAGCCACCGACACCAAAGCCCCCGGGCTCTCAGAGCTGCAGCTCGCTTTTGACAGCCTTTGCCTAAAGGAACCTAGCAGCAGTCTGGAGTCCACAACAGGGCAAAGTGTTCATCCTCTGCGCTGCCATCTCAGGAAGCTAATGTTTTTTGTTAAGGCACACGTTGTTGGCTTCAATTTTTGTTGTTGTTGTTGTTAACAGTTAAAAAAAAAGTTTCACATGTGTGGCTGGGAAGTAGCGCAACCCTGGGTTGGTTTAGTGTGTCTGAGGTCTTGGGTTCCATTCTACAACACTGCAAGAAAGGAAAAAAAAAATTTCATTTGTGTGCCGTCCAGTTCACGCTACATTGAGTTCACACGACAGCGGACGCTACAGTAGACATGTTCTCGTTCGTGTGTCATGTGCCATCCAGTTCACACTACAGTAGACATGTACTGGTAACTTATGGGCATTCACAGATCTGAGTAGCCACTGAGATATGTAGAGGACTATGGTCCTCAGCCTTACACAGCTGCTTCTGGTAAGTTTCAGTGACTACTTGGAATGTCACAGAACCTTTTTTTTTTTTCTCGTTCATTGTAATCTTTATTTTATTTTAACATTTCCTGTCTTTGCCATTTCTCTTTTCGGAGTATTCTGAAGGTTCTCTCTCCACTGAGAACCTACCGTGAGTTCCCTCCTTTGGGATTTCAGTCAGACACATACATCAGTGTAAACTGAGGCACACCTGAGCGCTTCATGCGGGGGGGCCTTGTGTCTACCTGGCCACCAGAGGCGTGGAGTGGCAAGAATAATGCTATGTTCACACATAGGTAGCCTGAACCCCTGGACACATCCCTGTCACAGTCACTTTAACTGGGGAAAAGTTCGTTTCCGGTCAGGTCTGCTCTGACCAGCTGACCACTGTGTTCCGTTGAAATTGCGGGGACAAGCTGCTTCCCCCACAGGCATTCTGCCTTCACTTCATTGTGTGTATTGGTTTGGATCTGCTTCAAAAAGGAAAATGGCCTTTCATAGTATGTGCTGCATGTGGGCAGAAATTGGACCAGGCTCTCAGAGCTCTGTGCCTGGATGGAAACTATTCATAAAGAGCACCCACGCTCTCCCCAAGAGGGGGTGAGGGACTTTCGGCTGGAACCTCTAAGTCATGGCCCCAAACTGTGGCCCCACACTTGATAGACAAGGGGACCACGGACTTCCACATTACCCAGAGTGTTCCTGGGAGGGATTCTCCTGCCCAGAAGCAAAAATGTCTCACAAGTTTTTTGAATTCTGCCAGGTATGAGCCTGACTTCCAAGGGCAACAAGGGGTCCACAGATCTGCTGTCTGTCTGCTGTGGAACCAGCTCCTAATGGCAAGGGCTAATTTGGATTCCACGCTCAGATCACAGTTGCCAGGACAGTGGACATGGATCTGGCCGGATCTCCACAAACAGGATCAGCTGGGCTACCCCAGTCTTGCCCCCTTCCCTTCCCAGGCCCAGGGTCTCTGACGAATGAAAGCATTAGTATAAAAACAGCTTGCACTGATGTTCCAGAGACACCTTGGAGCTTCTGAAAACAGAAGAAAAGGGGGGGGGCGCGGAGGGACTGTTCCAGGGACAGAGTCTGGGGCCCTGGATTCAATTTCCAGCCCTTCCAAAGCAAAGAAAGATGAAAGGTCACACTTGGGGGGAAAAGCCCCTACTATCCCAGGAAAGTAATTCAGCTAACTAGGGGAGTATCCTGTGTCCCCTGTGCCCAGTCCTAGGGACTCCTACCTAGGAGACCTTAAGCACCCCTTCCAGATTCTGCCTCAGATGTCTACTGACAATTCCTTCAAAAATAGGAGAGGTTCACCCTTCTCCTGGTTCTGTAAGAGACACTGGTGTCACAAACCACCCAGGCACATTGGACATCTGCTAAAGGTGTCTGTTGCCAAGCCTGACGACCAGTGTTCCATCCCCAGCATCGATGTGATAGGAGAGAACCAACTCAGGAAAGTTATTCTCTGACCTATATATATATATACACACACACACACACACACTCACACACACTCACACACTCACACATACACACAATAATTAATCACTTCACAAAAAAATCAAAATGTATCCACCATGTTTCCTTCAGAAACATGGACTTTATTTTGTTTTGTTTTATTTAATGTGGCACACAGAAATATCAACACCGCTTGTATTGTACATACACAAGATACTTTGTTGCCTATAGACGGTATTGTGACCACCCCCCTTGATCTTCCTTGCACCACCTTTCTTCTCACCTTCCACAGCCCCACATCTGCTTAACAGATTGTTCTAAAGGTAGTAAGAAGCTGGAAACGGGTCACAATGGGGGATGGTCATGAGAACCTAGTAAGATGTGCTAAAACCTGGTAAGATGTACAGAACTCCATAAATTTTCCTAAGAGCACATTACTCAGCGCAACATTCTTTTCCCCAAACATAGACGTGCTGTTTGTTTGGTGGGCAGATGGGAACGCATTGCCAGGCGCTTCTGCAGCCAGCTCTTGACCTGTGTCTAATGTCGCTTGGATCTGCTTCGGAATGCTTTCTGGGTTCTAAATGCTTTCTTAGAAAATGTCTGGCAGAGCTGCAAAATGAGCTCTGACTCTTCTTTTATGAGATTTACAACAGACTGTCAACACCATCTGATAACCGATTCTCCTGGAAATCGGCAGGGCTGTGCAGATATCATCAGGGTGCTGATGTACAAGTCATCAAGAAAGGAAGAAACCAGGAAGGGAAAAGCATGTATCACCAGGGAAATCCATAATTGGCCAAATCCAACTCAGGAGAAATGGGCTATACAGGTTTTGTTTTCAACTTCCGTTTACAAGTAAAACCTGTTATCTTAGTGCGCTAGCCGTCTGGTATTTATTTTTTTCTTTTGTGTTTTGTGGTGTTACATATGGAACCCAGGGCCTTCCACAACCTAGGCAAGAGGTTTTTACTGCCAGACAAATCCTTAGCCAAAGAACTTTGGGTTTTTTTTCTTTTTAATTCTCATTGAATATTCCCACCTCTATATGGATTCCTAAGTGCATAGAATATCATATTTAAAATGCATACACACACATACACATACACACACATACGTGCTAGGGATTGATTCTGAATCCTGGGCCTCATACATCTCTACCACTGAAGTACATTCTACCAAATCTCTTAAAATTGCCAAGACAAACTAGAAACTGAAGTGAACAGTGCATTGTGGAACCTGAGCAAATCTATGAGCCCATTCCAGGAAAAAAAAAAGCAGTTGGCATGGATGTCAGTGGTGTTTACTAGAAAACTAGCTTGCTTCCAGCACACAGTAGACAATGCACTGATACTGAAGAAAACGTGTGAGTGTCCCAGCCTCGCTGTCAGGAAGGAGCGCTGGCTCCACAGGCCTTCCCTGCCCACTGCCAAAACATTTCCCAGCGCCTCGTCAGCCCGCCTTTGGACACGTTCCTTACTAAAACAAATAGGTCTAACAAATAATCTTTGATAGCAAATACTCATAAAGACAAACAATGAAAACTACTATGTTGTGTGTCTTAGGGCAGCCGGCACGCTGTGGAATTACCACACAGAAGCAAAACAACCAGACTTGCCAGGTCAGCTCCCAGGAGTCAGTGGCTCATAGCAACTTGCTCCTTTTGGGTGAGTAATTTTTCTGGCTGTGGGCAATGGTGGTCTTCTCAGTTGGGCAATCACGGTGTACCTCTAGGTTGTCGGCTTGTGAAAAAGGAGGGAACCCCGTAAAAACAAATCGAAGAGTGGCACGCACCCTGGCAAACTGAAGGAGCTCGCCCCGTGGGCCATTGCTGGCACCGTATGAAAGCGTGTTTAGCGTTATCTAATCGGGTGCCTGTTTCATCACAGGGGAACCAATAATGTAAACCTTTGTGTTGAAGGAAGGAGGGAAAGAGCACCTAGCCGGCTTGGCGGCTCCCTGGTGACCCAGCCCCCACTCTGCCCAATAGTCAGGCAGGAGCTTGCCATCCCCGTGGTGGTTAAGTGTGAAAATGATAGATGGGCAGGGGTACCGCCAGGCAGAAATGCCTAAGAGACTCGTTTCCTTTTCCCATCTGTTCCGGAAGGACGTCAGCGAGGTAGACTAAACACAGGTCCTGCTCAGGGTTCCGAGTGCGTGCCTGTGGCCTGTGTGAACACAGCAGCCGCCTGCAAGGAGACCTTCCTCCAAGCTGTGGCAAACAAAGGCACTCAGATGCCAGCCGGCTGGACTTGAAGAGAAGCAGGGCAGTCCCCCATTGTCACATCAGTTAGCAAGGATGGAGGGAGGCTCCTCTGGCAGCCTGGCTTGGTAGTGGCCACAACCTGTACTGGCCAGCAGTGAAAAAATACTGGGTCAAGACTGAGGCTCATGGGCCCTTTCGGGTCCTCGGGGCATCACCTTAATGGTCACTACACCCCGGACACAGATACTGGTCCATGGGAAAGCAGAGCCCCTGTTGCTCTTTTGAACAGATGGTGGTGGCCAAGCACCTCCCCTCCAGCACTGCACCGGGCCCTGGACCTGCCTGAGGTTTTAGGGCCTCTTTCAGTCCCCAGGTGTCTACACCCCATTGTTGGCTCAGTCTTCCAGATCCAGACCAAGCCCCAGTTGAGCAGTGGAGTATTTCAGAGAAAAGGCCGTGTGCTGTTGACTCACCTTCTCCCTGGTCCGCCTTCCCCATTGCTGTGCCCTGCTCCTACTCTCTTCTCCCAGCAACCAAAGGCTGTCACCAGCATCAGACATTACAGCCTTGGGAGGACTTAAGGTGGAGGAACTCAGTGATGTGCTGTGCAAGGCTGGACTGAACTTTGTCACTACTGAGTAGGAGGATCCCTGCCTTATGGGCCAGCTTACTCTCCCAAACCTCAGTTTCCCTTCCTGTGATTCCAACACTCTGACTCGAATGCTTTGGGGGGGCCCTGGCGTGAGGTCCTAAAGACAACCACAACTAAAACAGGTCATGCCTTCCCAACCCCATTGACCTGAAGTTTGTAATAAAATTGAGAAGAATGTTCTGATCCTTGCCATGGGGCTATACGGCTTCCAGGTACAAGGTCCTGTCTGGTTGGTCCCCGAGATGGGTGGCTAAGTGTAAAGACAGATTCGGTAAGACTGGAGAGATAGCTCAGAGGTTAAGACTACTGACTGCTCTTCCAAAGGGCCCAGCACCCACATGGCAGCTCGCAACTGCCTATAACTCTATTATATGGGATCTTGTAAACAGACTCTGCACTTTTGTTTCCCGGCAGCCCAGACCCAAATAATCACACAAAACTTTATCAATTACAACACTGATCGGTCAATGGCTCAGGTATATCCCTAGTTATCCTTAAATTAACCCATTTCTATTTATTTATCACCAGGAGGCTGTGGCTTACTGGTAAGGCTCTGGCATCTTTCTCCTTTGGCAGCTACATGGTATCTGCCTGACTGCCTTCTTTCTCTAGGCATTCATTTAGTCCCCCCCCCACACCTATATTCTTTTTTTTTTTTTTTTTTTTGGTTTTTCAGGACAGGGTTTCTCTTTGGCTTTGGAGCTTGTCCTGGTCTCTGTAGACCAGGCTGGTCTCGAACTCACAGAGATCCGCCCCACCTATATTCTGCACTGCCATAGGCCAAAGCAGCTTCTTTATTAACCAGTGGTAATAAAGCATATTCATAGCATACAGAGGGGAATCCCACATCAGGATCCGACTCCCTTATATGGCCATACCTGCAGGCAAAACTCTAATGAACATAAAATAATAATAAATAATTTTTTTTGAAAGACAGAGATGCCATGGAGGTGGAAGGAGGGAAACTTCTCTATTCTCCATCAGGTGTGCTCACTGGAGAAACAACCTTGAAGAAACTAAATAGAAAGAGTCACATGATAGCTTCCAATTAGGAGAAAACACAACTGCTCGTAGGATTTTCACCTGTTCACCCAGGTTCAGGAGGCTGAGGAAGGGATATCTTGAGTTCAAAGCCAGCCTGGGTAACTTAGTGGTGAGACACTTGCCTCATGTGTGCAGCCCTGGGTTCGATCACTATATAAATATGCATTTATACATGAACATACTTTATGGCATTTATCCAGCTCATGTCCCCAATGTCAGCATCTCTGAAGTCACGTACAGGTGCGCCGGTAAACTAGTCCAGCTCAAGTCCAGTGCATTTAAGGACTGACATGTGCAGGCATTCTTTCCATAGGTGTCCAAATAGAGCTTCCCAGAGAAGTCCCGCAAAGGGCATCTGCTGGGTGCCCAGCTGCTAGAATCAGGCCCAAGGAAAAACACAATACTCCATATCTATGATGACAAATCGCATAATAAATGTATCATTGATCTGAAAGGCACTTTAAAATCAGCATCTGAAATAAAGGCAAAATTTGCCGTTTGTGACATTTTAATCATTTAAACCTCCCTCTCTCGTTGGCACATAAACTAAGCACTGGCAGATGGCATGCTAGGGCCCAATGAGACACAGCGAGTCCACCTGGGAGGTTGTATATCCTATTGGCAGGTTATTCATTCTCTTTAAGCTTCCCTTTCTCGCGTGTAAGGTGCAGATAATAGCATCAGTGTCGGGTCCTTGGGAGGGTTAAATGGAATGCTTATTTGTAGCACTTGGCAGGATGACAGTATAAGTGCTCCAAGCATCTTAAGTATCCTTCTTAGTGTGCTTCTTAGTGTCTGTGCTTAAGAAGAGAGAAATGGCCCATCCAACAAGTTCTCCATTCATAAGCCTTGGTAGTGCTGCCCCAAACCAAGCTTTGGGAAGGGGAGGGAAAACAGCTGCTTCATTCGTTGAGTGGAGAGATTTTTTTTTTCTAATTTCAGCTGGTGTCTTTGTGGCCTCAAATAAAAGGAGATCATTCCTAAAAAGTAATTTGGGGTGCAGTTGGGGGGGGTGGAATTCGGTTGCAGCCAGGGCTCACCATGCTGGAGGTCCTGGACTCAATGCTCAAGCCCCAAAGGGGAGAAAAGCCAATTCTGGATTTGTTGCCTTATCGCCTAGCTGAACCTGGTCAGCTACTGGTGTTAGAGAAAAAGGATTGCGGCAAACACAGCTAATAACTACACGGAGTCAATGTCTCCTTTCTTTGCGTACATTTATTTTTATCTAATATTCTGAGGCCACTTGCTTTTGTATTTGCTGTTGTTTCTCTTTTCGTTTAGCTTCACTTCCAAACTAAACAGCACTTACTAATCCGAATGCATACCTCCTCGGGTGCCAGCGCTGAGCCTGTGCCTCTGTCTGCGGTGTATGTAAATACTGGCGCGCCTCTGCATTGGTAAGGCCCGTAGGTGTGCATGGGCCGTTCTCACGCAGCGAGTTCGGGTGTGTAAACGCATGCGGGGGTGTGAGACCTCACCAGCAGCCACCATCACTGCCACTCACTAGTCCTGTTCTTTAAACCGGTTCTTTGGAGGTTCAGTTTTTGGTAATTAAGACTAAGGAGTGTTTTAAAAACAGAAGTACATTTTCCTGGAAACCAGCAGTCTTCATTTGCAACTTTTATTGGCAGACCTGGCGGCCAGTAAATGCATTCCTTGGCATCTCCCAGAAAGTAATTCACTCGGTGAAGCTGCTTTGCTTTTTATTTTATTTTATTTTGTAAATGTGTACATCAATTTAAAGGGGCCTCCTGGAAGAATGTGTCGCCTGTGGCGGAGAGCCCCGATCTCAGGTCACTTCCGGCTCTAGGAAGAACGTCCCATATCTATGTCTGGGGAGACAGATGCTCACCGGGATGGGATTAGTCCCGGGAGGGGGGTGTCTCTGGGGAAGTGAGAGTTGCTGCCTGCGAAAACAGAGAACCGAGCCTGAGGGGGCTTCCTTCCAGCCGCAAGATCCTCGGTCAGCCCGCTTCCCCCGAGAGGCTCCGGAAAGGAAGGGATGGTCCTCCTCCAGACTCTGGAGCTCCAGCGGCCACAGAGGAGACGCGGAGGTGAAGCCGCGGGCGGCAGGGGGCGCTCAGAGCACGCGCAGTGTCCAGGGCCGTTCTTGCTGCTTCGGAGGCACGAGACTGACGGTGAGACCGTGCGCCCAGCTGGAGAGGCTCGGGGCTGCCCAGTGGCCCGGGGCTCCACGCGTTCCCTCCTTTCTTGCCTTTACTGCCCCCATAGCAGACAGCACGCAGAGACCAGACACGGGAAGGAGCTGCGGGTCCTTGCGCCACCAATTCCGTCTCAGATCGCCTGGGAGGGTTTGACGTTGAGAGAAACTCAATGCTAACTTTTTTTGTGAGGAGCAAACACCTCAGCTTTAGCCCAGAGCCCCTTGACTGCCTCCCAGAAAAGGAGGGCTGTGAGTGAGGTAGACCTTCTTGGGCGCTCTATGTCCCCAAGGCTGCTGGTCTCAGGGTACAGTGAGGTGCGCTATGGGGAGCGCCCCAGAGCCTGGACCAGTGGGGACCTAAAGCGAGCTGGGAGCATCTGGGAAGGACACCCTGGGAGGCAGAAAGAAAGATTTGTTGTTTGGTGCTTGGATTTTGTGCAGGTGACCTGGGACCAGCCCTCGGTGTGCAAGGTGTAACCATCTTCACTGGCCTGGCCATGCTGAATCACTTGTGGGTTAGTCTCTCTGAGCACAGCATTTTCCCGCAAAACCTATGGCCCAGCGGTGTGGCTTCGGGAGCGTAAATTTTCATCTTCTACAAGGGGGAAGTCGCCAGCTCGCACCAGGCAGTCTCTGAAAAACGCCAGTTTCCAGGGACTGGGGACCTGCTTGCATTTTACAAATCACCAGCGATGAGTGGAGGTTGGGAAATGAAGGGGCTTCTGCCTTCCCGGGCCCTAAAAATTGGCTGCTGCTGGGAATCTGGATCATAAGGAACCAAGGCACGGGCATATGCAGACATACACAATCCACCCTTTCCCATCGCCCTCCGTTGTTTCTTCTTCTTCTTCTTCTTCTTCTTCTTCTTCTTCTTCTTCTTCTTCTTCTTCTTCTTCTTCTTCTTCTTCTTCTTCTTCTTCTTCTTCTTCTACTTCTCCTCCTCCTCCTCCTCCTCCTCCTCCTCCTCCTCCTCCTCCTCCTCCTCCTCCTTTTAAGAGATGACAGTTTGGTTCTTTATCTACCTCTTCCTAGGCCGAGTCTTATGTCAGCAAGTCCAAAGTTAAAGATTCATTTTCCCCGTGCTTTGTGGCCCCTTTATGGCTCGACTCCGCTCTGAACCAGGAAACCGCTCTGGAAGATTGGCACTTTCCCGCAGAGGGGTGACAAATGGGCCCACCCCAGGGGTTAAAGTGCAGGTGTTGTCTCTGTCTCTCTCTCTCTCTCTCTCTCTCTCTCTCTCTCTCTCTCTCTCTCTCTCTCTCTCTCTCTCTCTCCTGTGTGTGTGTGAGCAATTAGAGAGACCAAGAAGACTAACCTTGAGAACTTGAAATGACATTAAATTATCTAATACAAAGTTTCCGTGGAGGGCCACGTCTAAATGGGTGACTATCCGATTAATCCAACCATAGAGATAAGCAATGCAATCATTTGTGTTTGAAGTAATCGAAAGACAAACGCTGCTTTCGTTTTTTGTAGGAATTATTCAAAGAAAGGGTTGAATTAGAGAGACCTCGTTAAGAACGAACGTTCTGCTGTCAAGCCTCCTATGAAGGCTGTCAACCAGCCCGAAGTCGCAGCCACCCAGGTATTGCCCCCACCCCCTGCCTCCTCCCTCTGGTGAAAAGTCGCACCAATGACAAACTCTACGTGAGGCCTGACGGTTTGATAACGAATAACGGGCTTTGACCCCAGGACATCCTCCCCTCCCGCGGGCTTCGGGTAAAGAAAAGGGCCAAATGGAGAACTAAGGAAATTCTCTAAATAGCTGAAAGACACCTCCAAACGGACTTTGCCCTACTTGTCTGTCGTGGTAGCCTCGTGGGAAGTTTTCCATATGCACTTCTGGAACAATCGTCCATGTCCATTTCATCTTCCAGCGGGGATGCAGCTTCTACCGACCCCAGCCCCCTGGAAAGCCCCGCAGATTTGCCCCTTCTCTCAACTCCGGCGACTAGGCAGGACCACTGGGACCAGCACACAGGCGTCCTGACCCTCAAAACCCACTCATGAGCTTCCAGGGTTAAACTCCCAGCCAAGGGAGCGAAACTCCCCCCAAAAAGGGCGAAGGAGTCATATAGGAGGGCCTGGATTGAGTGGGTCCTGAAGGGTACCGCACAGAGAACCCAAGTGGATCTGCTTCACGCCCTGTACAAGTGTTTCTATACTCGGCCCCTAGTCCAATCCCTACTCCCTTAACTAAAAGACGGAAAATAGCTTTTTCAGGTTCTGGTGACCCGCCTTGGTGTTGCTGGCCCTTGGCCCCACTCCCCATTCCTGTGGTGTCACCACGTCCCCAATCCGGGCATTCCAGGAGCTCTCGCCACATCCCGCTTTCCTGTGTTTTTGTGCAGGAGGGGTCCACAGAGGCCTTGTTTTTCAATCATTACCGTGACGTCATGCCCCCTTCCCAAAGTTAAGATTCCCTTCGGTGGGCCCGGGGAACTGTAATCTCTCCTGGCGGGTCAGAGAGGGAATGGGGGTCGGCTGCTCCCAGCCACCATTCCGACAAACATTCATTACCGCTGTCGCCTGCGGGGACTTTCAAGCTGCCTGTACCTAAGGTGTCAAAAAAGATGCCCAAGGGGTTCTGGGGTATTTCTTCCAATCAAGTCAGGGGCTGTAGGGGAGGCTGTAGAGTGTAACAACAGAAAAGGGGTACTCAAACTTCAACTCGAATCCCACCCCTCAAAGACAGCATCTTCACGTTCAAACAACAGCCAGTAACAACAATAATAAAATAGTGAGTGCTTGAAACACAATCAAACCGTTCACTGGAGGTTTGCTTCCGAATAAGCATATAAAAACCAAATGCAAATATCTTTTCCTGGCGAATATCCAGAGCCGAACCATGGAAAGTTGATCTTTGTAAAAACCGACCCCCCCCTCCCGCATGCCAAATACGAATTTCACAATGGTAATTTTTATACCCAAAGCCGGCAGGGCAACAGAGAACACCACTGCTGTTCGAGATTTGTTGTTCACAGAATAAACTGTTTACACTTCTCTGGGCTGGGGATAGGGGAGCAGCCGCGGACTTGGGGGGAGGAGGGTAGTCCAGCACATTGTCTATTGCCGAACCCCGCCCGCTGGAATGTGGAAACCCCACATTCAGAAAACAAACAAGTTGCTAAAAGCTGCGTTCATGGCCCCGCACAGCCGGTTCTGCACACACAGCTTAAAAACCAAATGTCAAGGTGTCGAGGGCGATCACTTTCTAATTGTGCTCCAGCTCCAGTCGGACCCAGAACTGAAAGCCACAGCTGGTGAGGCCGGCGGTGATACGAATTTAGTTTTTAAGGCTCAGGACTTTGACCATACTCTTTCCCGGTCCAAGTGCCTTTAGGAATCAACTACTGATTCCTAATTGTCCGCTGAGAAATCTCGTACTCTCCTCCCCCCCCCCCCCCCCCCCCCC
>NW_026067924.1:9331459-9385147 GCF_014885135.2 Alexandromys fortis | reverse complement strand
GTGTGTGTGTGAGAGAGAGAGAGAGAGAGAGAGAGAGAGACAGAGAGAGACAGAGAGAGAGAGAGACACAGAGAGAGAGACACAGAGAGAGACAGAGAGAGAGAGACAGAGAGAGACAGAGACAGAGAGAGACAGAGTTCTAGAAATACAGGTCTTCCTTTTCCCTTTGTATAAATGCCCATTTTGATATTGCACATACATGTATGTATGAATATGTTTAAGCAACACTGAGCTGTCTCTACTATATAAATGCTCACACTTGTCATCTACCAAGGGAGCTACAGTGGTGTGTGTGTGTGTGTGTGTGTGTTTGTAGAAGTGAGGGAGGGAAGGAGGGTTCAAGCTGGCAAGCCAAAAGGGACGCCTAACAAGTCCTTGAGTTAAAGATGACCAGAAATCAGAGGGCCCGAGGTGTGAAGTGCTCACAGACACTTCTTTACTGGCTCTCAAACCCGTCATCCCCCTGCTTCTAGTAAAGGACCAGGTGTCCGCTCCGTGCCAGTTTTTTTTTTTTCTTTTTCTTTTTCTGCAACTGTTGCTGAAATGCAGGGTCGCTTTGCAGGCAGAGGGAGGCCCGTCCTCTCAGATCCTCCATTTTCCCCTCTCATCTCATCTCCACCCCGTTCCAGTCACCCAGAGGGCGCAGACCTTAGGTAGATTCACGAATATCAAGAATCATTCAGTGCTTATCTCCTCATAATCTTGAGCCGAGCCATCTTGTAGGTGCAATTCTGAACATTTTTCCTAGCACAGACTATCTCTGTGAGACAGCTGCCCCGGGATGGGTAGAGATGGAGGGGGGCTTGGAGAAGTCTTAAGCTGCTGGACATATTTGTCTGGCTCTTTTCATCCTCACGCCTACTAATGTCACCGAGTCCTTTGAACTTAACTGGCCCTTTCAACCAAACTGTGCTGGACAGGACAGAGGGGTAGCGCGTGGTTTGCCGAGGAAAATTCTGGAGTCCTTCGGAGCCCGAACTCTCCGGCTCCTTTAAGTCCTGGAATGCCCAAGAATCCCTTGTTCCTCAATGTGGCCTACACAATCTATCAGCTTAACAAACGTCTAAAGTTTCAGGAGGTTTCTTATCCCGTCCTCTTACTGTGACTAGGGTGTGGGGCAAGGCACCGAAATACCGCCTTCTTCCTCACTGGAAACCCCGCGGCTGTGACTGAACCTTCATAACCTAGAGCGGGACTAGAGAACCTGCCGGGGAGAACCTGTGGGATGTCGGTGTGACCGAAGATAGCAGGGGGAGGGATGTTCAGAATAGAGTCCGGTGGATAGGCGGAGGCCTGGGAAGGCCTGGGAAACCCGGGCTATGGAGAAAACCCGACAGACTAAGGATTGAGGCAGATTCTGTGCAGGAGAAAATCGAGGGCTCCGTGGAGGCCTGGGAACGGTGGACGCAAGAAGGGTCCTGGCGCCGGTGAGGACTCAGAAAGTCTGCGGGAACAATGGGAGCCTCAAGAATGGCAGGGAGTGAAGGGCAGTGTTTGGCAGCAAGTGGGTGGGTGCGATGGGAGAAGCGATCGCGAGCTGCGGGCAGGGGTGCGGGCGCCGGGCCCTGGCAGCCGGCGCGCGTGTGGTCAGCCCCGCGGTCCTCCAGCCGCCAGGAGCGGGCCGGCAGGGCTCGGCCTCTGGCTCATTCAGAGGCGGCTCTCTCCTCCCATTGGCTACCGCCTCCGTGGCGGGGCGGGGCTCCGCTGCCCGGAAAAAAATGTAACTGCGTAAAAAAGTCCTCGCCTGGGTGACGGATGCTCAAAAGTTCAGAAGTTTTCCCAATGCTTCCTTAAGCGGCCGGCGCAAGAGACTGAGAAAAGGTGACGCGGGGGCCCGGGAAGGCGGCCGGCGCGCTGCCCCCGCCCCTGGTTATTTGGCCGCCTTCGCCAGCAGCCCCGAGCAGTGTCTCCTGGAAGGCGCAAGCAGTGTGGCGAGCCGGGCGCCTTCTTGTTTTTTTGGATTTTTTTTTTTTAACTTTTGTCTCTCTTTTTTTTTTTTTTTTTTTTTTCTCCGTTTTTTTTTTTTTTTTTTTTTTTTTGGTTCCTGTCTTGGAACTAGCTCTTGTTGACCAGGTTAGCCTTGAACTTTTTTTGTCCCGACTGCCTCTGGAAGTTGCTCTGCGCGTTCCTCCGAGGCGGCTTGCGGCTTCTCGTCCGGTCCCCTCCCAGTGCAGCCACCCTCCCTAGCTGCCCGCGCGGGAACTGAGGGGGGTGCGAGGCGCCAGACGAGCGCTGGGAGAGGCCGAGCGGCCCCGGGCGCAAGGAGGCGATCGCGGCCGGGACAGACACAGCCCGGCGGGGCCCGCAGCAGCTCGGCGCGGCCCGGACTCGTACTCGGACTCGGACTCGGTGGCCGGTGCGGCGCAGCCCGGCCCGAGCGAGGGTGGGGGGCAGCGGGCTGCGCCGGGCGGCGGCGAGCCGGGGCCATGCAGGCGCGCTACTCCGTGTCCAGCCCCAACTCCCTGGGAGTGGTGCCCTACCTCGGCGGCGAGCAGAGCTACTACCGCGCGGCGGCGGCGGCGGCCGGGGGCGGCTACACCGCCATGCCAGCCCCTATGAGCGTGTACTCGCACCCCGCGCACGCTGAACAGTACCCGGGCAGCATGGCGCGCGCCTATGGGCCTTACACGCCGCAGCCGCAGCCCAAGGACATGGTGAAGCCGCCTTACAGCTACATCGCTCTTATCACCATGGCCATCCAGAATGCCCCGGACAAGAAGATCACCCTGAATGGCATCTACCAGTTTATCATGGACCGCTTCCCCTTCTACCGGGACAATAAACAGGGCTGGCAGAACAGCATCCGACACAACCTCTCGCTCAACGAGTGCTTCGTCAAGGTGCCCCGCGACGACAAGAAGCCAGGCAAGGGCAGCTACTGGACGCTGGACCCGGACTCCTACAACATGTTCGAGAACGGCAGCTTCCTGCGGCGGCGGCGGCGCTTCAAGAAGAAGGACGCGGTGAAGGACAAGGAGGAGAAGGGCCGCCTGCACCTCCAGGAACCGCCGCCGCCGCAGGCCGGTCGCCAGCCAGCGCCCGCGCCCCCGGAACAGGCCGAGGGCTCCGCTCCCGGGCCGCAGCCGCCGCCAGTGCGCATCCAGGACATCAAGACGGAGAACGGTACGTGTCCCTCGCCGCCCCAGCCCCTGTCCCCGGCTGCCGCCTTAGGCAGCGGCAGCGCCGCCACGGTGCCCAAAATCGAGAGCCCCGACAGCAGCAGCAGCAGCCTGTCGAGCGGGAGCAGCCCCCCGGGCAGCCTGCCGTCGGGGCGGCCGCTCAGCCTGGACACTGCGGAACCCGCGCAGCCTCCACAGCCCGCGCCGCCGCCGCATCACAGCCAGGGCTTCAGCGTGGACAACATCATGACTTCGCTGCGGGGGTCGCCCCAAGGCTCGGCTGCGGAGCTCGGCTCAGGCCTCCTGGCCTCGGCGACCGGGTCCTCGCGTGCGGGCATCGCGCCCCCGCTGGCACTAGGCGCCTACTCCCCCGGCCAGAGCTCCCTCTACAGCTCCCCCTGCAGCCAGAGCTCCAGTGCGGGCAGCTCGGGAGGCGGCAGCGGAGGCGGCGGCGGTGGCAGTGCCGGGGGTACTGGGGGCGCGGGCACCTACCACTGCAATCTTCAGGCCATGAGTTTGTACGCGGCGGGCGAGCGCGGCGGCCACTTGCAGGGCCCGCCCGGAGGCGCGGGCAGCGCGGCGGTAGACGACCCCCTGCCTGACTACTCGCTGCCCCCAGTCACCAGTAGCAGCACTTCATCCCTGAGTCACGGAGGGGGTGGCCAGGAGACCAGCCACCATCCAGCTGCCCACCAAGGCCGGCTCACCTCGTGGTACCTGAACCAGGCAGGTGGAGACCTGGGTCACCTGGCAAGCGCGGCGGCGGCTGCGGCGGCCGCGGGCTATCCTGGGCAGCAGCAGAACTTCCACTCGGTGCGGGAGATGTTCGAGTCACAGCGGATAGGGCTGAACAACTCTCCTGTGAATGGTAATAGTAGCTGTCAGATGGCTTTTCCTACCAGCCAGTCTCTGTACCGCACGTCGGGGGCTTTCGTCTATGACTGTAGCAAATTCTGACCCCATCCCCGGAACCCTGAGAGCCAAAGGGAATGGAACCCCAGAGCAGGAACAGTAAAGAACCCAGCAAAGCAAAATCGAAACCAAAAACATACAAATTTTAAAACTTGAGAAAATTCATCACACCAGCGAACAGAATCTCTCCTGAAATTCAACTCACCAGCTCAAAGAAAACCTATTTTTCTAAAAGATTAATGCAGAGCCTCCTCCACTATGCCTTATCTAAGTAAGCAAAACGGTAAACTATTTTGTACAGACAGCAAAACCATGGTTTATTAAAGGACAGGTTACTGCAGATGCCACGTAAGTTTCCTCTTGCGTTCAGAGACTTTCCTGCTCCTTCGTCTTGTCCCTCTGCCTTGTCTCTCACCTGTAAGATACTATTTTATCATATGTCGAAAGAAGGGGGAAGTCCCTGTTTATGAAAATCGCTTTCTTTTTATTCATGGACTTGTTTTTAAATGTAAATTGCAACATAGTAATTTATTTTTAATTTGTAGTTGGATGTTACGGACCAAACACCAAGAAAGTGTTCCAAAAGCTTTTAAAGTTAAATTGCCCGAAACTTTAAAATGTGCCTTTTCTCTCGTTATAAAAAGGGAAACTGTATTAATCTCATTCTATCATCCTTTTCTTTTTGTTGATCATATCCATTGTTTGTTTATAAATAAATTGCCATTCAGTTTGAATAAGACCAATATGTCTGGATACTTTAATACAGCTTTAATATAAAGAAAAGATTTCAGAGCAGAAGTTGTAGAGTTCGCTAGCCTCTGCCAGATGTCTGAAATGTGGAGAAAACCTCCTCTAGTTCATGTCAAATTTCGCTAAAAGCATTTTTTTGTTTAGTAGATTTTTTTTCTACAGCATTTTTTTTTTTTTTGCAAAACATACTGTATAGTCAGCTTGCTTTGTGGCTATTAAAAAGATAATTTCCTAAACAGATCTGAGTTGGCATATGAACAAATACTCCTCAGTAACTACAAAACATGATTTGGCAATTTTAAGTTCATGAATCAGCAGCATGGTTACCACAGTGGTACCTGTGCGCAGAGATACAGATGTGCCTCAAGATACTCAGATGAGTATTGGCTTTCCTGTCCCACACAGATTGCAGTGAGTATTATCCATACCTGTGAGCCAGATGCCGAATAGATTTTTTCTATTAATTTCATTCCTTTGTAAGAGGAAAATAAACTAGTTTTAAAATGTATGTACATAACTTGCCCACAGTTTCAATCCCTCATTATCACACAGAAGGATTTAATATAAATATACTGTGGGTTGGAAATGAATATTTAATCCTGGGGAAACTTTTAGAAGATATGTTTGTAGAACAATTATTTTTGAACATTTACAGCAATAAGCAGAAGGGAGAGTAAGAAGGCAGAAAGAACATTTGTCTAGGGTGGTTTCTTTTCCAAACCAATTTTTCTTGTTAATTTACAGTTAAACCTAGGGGGCAATCCGGACTGGCCCTCCCCCCTTTTGTAAATAACCCAGGAAATGTAATAAATTCATTATCTTAGGGTGATCTGCCCTGTCAATCAGACTTGGGGAGATGGCGGTTTGATTACAGACATTCAGGCCTTCAGTTTGTTTTCGAGATAAAGCAGGTTCCTATCTGCCGCTCCTATCTAGAGGCAACACTTAAGCAGTAATTGCTGTTGCTTGTTGTCAAAATTTGATCATTGTTAAAGGATTGCTGCAAATAAATACACTCTAATTTCAGTCAAAAACTGCCTTACGTGGCCTCTGATTCTCTCGGTTCCCGCTGCTCAGAGCGGTAACCTAATAGCCAGGGAAGCTCGCTGTGGCGCTGGCAGGGCGTCTCCTCCGGGCAGGCCGGCTGGGGCTGGCCTCACTGCGACTAGAAGTGTTTTCTGGGTTGTCCTAGCTTTGAGTGCCCCCTCCTCCTCAGGTTACCTCTTTCAGAGGATGGGGTGGGAAGGGGAGAAGGTTGAGTCTATTTACAAATCTCTAGGAGATGGAATCCAACTCTTCTTTGGGGAGTCCTGCGTGGAGCTGGGAATTATACACCCAGAGTGGTTGCCTGAGCTGGATTGTCTAGGCCTGCGGGAGACCTGAGCAGGTGACCGGTGGCCCTGTCCCCTTAGTCGAGCGACCCAAGACCGGACCGGAGGAGGCAGGCCGGGTCTCGGGACGTCCGTTTCATCTGTTTGGACTAGGGGTGGCGAGTGGAGACCCGCGGCCGGCCTCTGGCTTTCCGGCTGGGCCCCTCCGGGCGGCCGCGCATTTCGGAGTGGCGTCCAGCCCCGACGCCGGCCTCCGGGACGCCGCTCGGGGCCCGGAAGGCTCCTGAGCTAATGAGCTGTAATTACCCGCTGCGGCGGCCGGCTTCTGTTTGCGTTCGCAGCGGCTTCCTCCTCCCCCGCGCGCCCCCGCCCCGCCGCCGCCGCCCTCGGGTTCCCGCTCGCGTCTCCGCGGCCTCTTCCCGAAATAAGTAGTTTGTGGGACAAAAGCCGTCAAAGGAGACCCCCGCCCCCGAGCGTGAGGTGGATAGGTTTATCACAGTGTTCGTGGGAAGGTCGGGGGCTGGAGCGCGGGGCACCGGGGACCGGGGTCGCGGCGGCGGGAGCTGTGCCTCGATGGCCCCGGGGCACCCGCTCCCTTCCTCGCCCCGCGGCTGGAGCTGGCTGCCCGCGCGGCCTAGCCGCTCCTGTGTCCTTGTCGCTCGCCGCCTTTGTTTTGAAGACACACGCGTGTTTGGGAGCCCCGAGCGGGTGGAAAGGTCACAGTCACTTCATTGCTCACGGGTGACAGCGGGCCCCGCAGCCTCGGCAGGCGCACGAGCTCTGCCCATGGACCAGCCACGGCCCGGCCGCACCGACTTGCCCTAGGCGGCCTTGCCCGCACCCTGCGACCTAAGGCGGAGTGTGACAGGGACACGGGTTACTTGAGCCACAGACCCCTGAGGCGGGAGGAGGGTGCGTGGGGTTCAGCACGTTCGGGTCTAATTGCCTGCGACCCTCCGCTTAGGCCTGGCGGCCCTGAGGTCTTCTAGGCCGCAGCTAGCCGGGTCCAGGCCCAGGCGACCAAGGGAAACCTGTCTGTTCCCGAGCTCTGTCGCCCTTGCAGTGGTACCAGGGTTCAGGGAGGGAAACAAATGTATGGCTCCTAGGAGTGGCGTTCTGTGGGTGCCCCGTGCTCTTCCTTTTCTGGGTCAGGTAGCTGGAGGAGCAGGTTTTGTGCAAGCTTGTGGCTCCCGAGGAGCCCCTCGCTGCAGCAGCGTCTCCGATGTTTCCCAGTGTCTGAAGGAGAGCTTCCTCTTCTGTTTGGAGGTTTGAAAAATTAAGAATGGAAGATATTATGTCTAGGAAGGTGTTTGTATTATACACACAGTGTTATTACTACAAGAGTTGCCGCTGTAGTAGTTCTTAATCACATGCTAGTTGAAGAAGAGGGCTACTCGTGATTTCAAAAACAAATAGTCATGTGTAATATTTTCTATGGTCTATACACTTGCTTTCATATCTAATTTAAGAGAAAGAAACTATTTCTGCCATTCTTTTTTGACCTGGGATGACTTATTCCTTAGTGGCTTGTAAGGTTGGTTTGCAGTTTTTCTGTTAAGTAAGAAAAACTATCAAAAACTGCTTGCTAGTTAACAGATAGCCGGCGTACTTGGAAATTACGCTGTGTTAGTCCACTGGTGGCACGCAGTACCCAGGTGACAAGTCCGCTCATTTTGTAAGTTGTCTCTGTAGAAATCGTTAGGATAGTATTTTGTCCCAAAAGGAGAAACAGAGGACATTTATTTTCTTAGCGATTCTTACGCAAAAGCCAGCGTGGTATGTGCCATGTAAAATCTTGCATTTGGCATCCTACATGTGGTAGGAACACGTGCTGTTTTCCAGGACAGCGTAGTTAGCAGGCCCTTTTCAACAGGCTGCATGCAAACAACCATGCATTTTACAATTTATCATTCCACGCAGTTTGTCATTAATAATAGATGCTTGCAGTGTAATAAGGCTGGGTTGTGCTGGTCTCTGTGAGCGAGCGCTGGGCTGCTTTCTGCCTCTGGAGTGTCTTACAGCCCTTTTGGGCTTCAGTAACTTTGAAAGGCAAAGAATGCAGCACTTTTTTTTGCCCCCTCCCACCCAGGTTACTGGGATTCTCTGTCTTTAAGGTAGAGGGCCATATGTTTTGGTCAGAGTGGTATAAAACCCCAAGGCCCCAGACTCTGCTGGTTCAGGCCACCTGGTCAGGCAGCCCTGGAAGGCCTAGAGGAAACCTTACTTACTAGATCTTAGGTACCCAAACCATGTCCTCTGAGGCTGTCAGTGGCATTCGAGAAAGAATAGTTGGAGTAACAGGTTCTTAGCCTCCGAGAAAGAATAGTTGGAGTAACAGGTTCTCTCTTTCTTCTTTCCCTCATCTTGAATTATTGAGAAGAAACTTCGAGTCTCTACTCTAAAGCCCCGACCATGGGATATTGAGTGGTGTTTAGGGCCTTCATTTCTGATTGCTGTCTACTCCTCTTATGACTGCTTCATGAAGCCATTAGCTTTTCCCACCAGTATATAAACAAATAGCCTGTTGTGGGTAAGATTGATGAGACTAAGTAATAAAGCTGGCCAGGCAGGGCAGACTATGATGGAACCAGTCAGAGAGATTGGGGCTTGGAGAGGAAGGAAACCAAGGACATGCCAGAGGCCTCGGACCACTGCTTGAGGACCAGACGCAGAGACGAGGGTTCCAGAAGCTCCAGGCCCTCAGCAAGTGAAATCTGATATATTCAGATAGTGGACACTTGGCAGGAATGGAAACCCACAGAAATTTGCCGGAGGGACCAATTGCCAGCTTCAGAAATCCTATTGCCCTGGATTCTTCTATCCGGACTGATACTATGGCTCAAAGCCTCCCCACCTCCCGACAGTTTTCCATGCTGTGTAGGCTCTGCAGTCACAGCTGGAACTTCTCTGGGCCGAATTCCTCACCCCTTTATTTCAACACCTTCTTTTCTATACACCATTTGATTCTGTGTGTTTATGCCACTATCCCTTTGTGTCCCTGTCAGCTTATCCCATCCTTCCTCTTTCTCCATAGAAAATCTTTGGGTTCCCAAAGGGTCTCCGAGTGTGCCACCTGCACTCCTAGCCTGTACCTTCTCGGGTGTGCCCATTGCTCACCTTCCACTAAGACTTCTGGGTGGTGGGCTGGATATGACCCTAGATTGTGTCCGGGTATGGGACAGAGCTGGGGCCAGAGAACAGGATGGGCAGGTGCTGCATCCAAATCAGGTTGAGAAAGGAACAATACCCAATTAAATGACTTCCAGCTCCCAAACCCATCCAAGGTTCTCAACGTGATTAGGGGTGGAAAATTGAGCAAAATGTACCATGTCCATCTTATTGGAAACCAAAATAAGGCACAGAGAGCGCAGCTTTAGACCTTTATTGCCTCCTTTTCCATCTTACCTTGCTTCCAAAGAAACTCTGTTTTATATTAGTTTTTTGTTGTTTACTTGATTTTTTCCTTCACTGGTTTTAAATTTGTAGCATATTGAGCGTATTATAGGCAATGCAGTAGGATCTGGAATTTCCTTCCACATACATAAGGGTTGGAGCTGTCCTTAAGAGGGGAGGTCTGGCTGCTATGACTTGAGATTGGGCCTGGCATTGTTTCCAGCTCGAAATTTCTGGGCCTGGGTTTGAGAGTGACTCGGAAAGCCATTGGGACCTTTCTGCAGGCTCTATGGTCTCAGAATAGCCTCTTCCTGTCTTCTCCCAAAGAGCATCCTTTTGTTCTACACTGCCCAGGGCCCTCCATGTCTGCAGATGGTCTGCCTCATTTGAAGTAGTCTTTCAAACTTCTTCCAGCTGCCCCTTTAGGGGGCTCCTGCGAAGGGACTGTAGGCAAGCCGGTCGGTCCTTTGCCCTTAAAGTGAACATAGCTTCACCTACATGAGTGGGCATGGAAGAGCAATTTGTGAACTCAAGACCAGCAGTGGGTGAATCGTCAGGGTTGGGCGCAGAGGCCTGGCGTTTCAGTGTAAAGAAGCATAAAGGAAGGAAGGGTCTTGGTTGTGTGTGTGTAGGGGTTTTGGTTTGGGAAATGGAAGTGTTCAGAGGGCTTTGGGAAGGATTTAAAGGAGAGGAGACATCCTTCCATTTTCTACCCTAGGGTAAATGCAGGAAAAACAGCACATTTAGCGACTGACTGTAACTCTCAAGCCCTCCGAATTTCCATCATTATCAAAAACAAAACAAACAGAGCCCAAAACAAAAAATCTCCAACCAAACAAAAACCTAAACCAAACCAAAAAACAAACAAACAAAAACACTCGGGTTCTTGTCCCCCCCCCCCCCTCCTGTGCTGGCGTCCCTAATGGCTGCAGGCCCTTAAGCCTTCAGGGATACCGTACAGGTTTCAGTGCCGCGATCGCATTCTTTAAAAAGTTTGCTGGTAGAGGAGCGATGAAAACTGACCTCTGAGTTGGGCAAAATCAGCGCTGCAAGCTGCATAGAGGAGCCTGGGCAAGCCTGCCCCGGGAGGCCGGTTTGAGCAGCAGTTCCCAAAGTTGGGCTCAGACCGCCTAAAGTTCTCAGGCAGCATGTGTTCTGGGCCTGGGAGATTTTTCTGGCGTCCCAGAAGCAGTGGCGCAGGAGCCAGAGGTGCCCTTGCTGCCTTGTAAAGATGAGTTTATTATACTACCTCGGAAGGACTCTAGTGATGGCAAGAGAGGAGCGCGGCAGCCAGTGCTTCCTCGTAAGTGTCCTGCAGAGAGCCTTAGGGAGATGGGAGACGTGCCTCTTGCGAAGTGCAGGATGGGTACGAGATTTTCTGAAAAAACTAGGTGCTACATTGAACCTCCTCCCCTCCCCCCACTGGACCCCAAGGAGCTCTATAGAGGCCTCCTTGACCCACTCAGGCCCAGCATCCAGACAATCTGGGAGGTGCAGGAAAGTGATTTACAGCAAATGTATTTGGTGACAGTGGGAGAATGTGGCATTTCCTGTATTTGTCCGCTGGTTCCAGGGTAGGCCCTACACGCCCCAAACACACGGTCACTACCCCTCGGTCCCTAGTCCAGGTTCTCGACGCCAGGGAAAAGACCTCCACCCCCGTCTCTCAGGCAATCATACTCAGAAAGCAGCGCTGCCAGGAGGGACGGGGGCGGGGGATAAAGTGGCACAACAGGAAAGCCAGAAGGCCCTTCCCAGTCAGCTTCCTCGCCATAAAAAGCCAGACTCCAGTCGAGGTCCTGACCCCTTCCAAATATACATTCCCTCGCCCATGGCCCGCCACTGCAGTCCGACTTCGGGCTGTGCTGCTTCCTCTCTGGTCAGCCTGGGCCCAGTGCCTCCCTTGGAGTAGTCTGGCTGGTGGAGTCTTAGTTTTCAGTTGACTTCCCAAGCCTCACAGCTTTTTGCCTCCGACTGGGAGGCTGTGGTTCTCTCTGGTGGCTAGGACAGGGCATATTTTAGCAGTCAGGGCTCTTTTCTTTTGAAGGACAGCGCTTCCTCGCTACCTCTCCTCTGCGGGTTTAGGACTGTTCGAGGGGTGAGGTTGGACAGGTGCATCCCCAGGAACCTTTGGTTGTACTGGCCCAGTGCTGCATCCCACTACCTCTTCAAGGTCATAGCTAGGAAACCAAGAGACTCAGAACCGCCGTGAGCTGAGGTGATCAGCAGAGGACGGCCGCAGGTCGCTGTTCTTCAACAGCAAACAGATGGGTGCACACAAGCCGAGCAGGCACCTTGGCCCAGGAATTCAGAGGCCAGAGGGGCAGCTGGCACTGTACACTGACTGGCAGCATAAGACCCTTTGGCCCTGGAAAATGGACATTAGGGGATTAGGCCACAGGGCAAGGGGTCAGCCAGAAAGATCAGGTGGTCTGCTCAGAGAAGATCCTTTGGTGGAGAAGAGGAAAGGTCGTGACAGAAGGTGGGTGGAGTGGGACCTTGGAAAGTTCCTGGGAGTGAGTCCACTCTGAATACAGTTAGAGGGAGGAACCTGTCAGATGGGGTGGGGAGAGAAGGGCATAGCATCACCCTGTAAGGGCAGCCAAAGGCTCAGCTCCAGTGGCCACAGTCAGGCACATCTTCTGAATGCTTGCTGCATGTAGTCCAGATGAGTATATGGGAGGTCTAGGGAAGCACGGGACCTCAAGGCTTAGTCTCCAGGGCTCCCAGAAGACACTGGACTGTGGGAAGGCAGGGCTGTTGGGGGTGGCCTACTGCCCAGAACTGCAGTGTGTCTCAGATGTTATTGTTACTTGTGAAAGTTTTCATTGCTCTCTGTGAGGAAAAACTCCAATTTTTGGAGAGGTACGGATGCCATAATGGGACATGTTGATCTCTTGTAAGACAAACCCGAAGGAACATACAATCTTTGTGTAAAACCTGGGTGGAAGTTCTCCCCACCCATGGTGCCTGCTGAGTAGTTAAGACTGCAACAAAGATCCTGGAAGACATCAAAGAAGTAAATTTGAGTACAACTAAATAGACTGTCCGTTTTTAATCCCCAAATATGAAGACGGTGCCTGAATGCTTTTCTCCCCTTTTGTGATGGGACCTAAAAGTTGTTTTTAAATGGTATCGGTAAGGTCTTTTCTTTATTTAGTGGTGTTATATGTATAAATTGACAGCCTACCCGCTAGACAAGTCTTCCACACTGAGATACACCCCTAGTACCCAGGAAATTATTTTAAAACGAAAGTCGACAGTACCGCTTCTAGGGAAGATGGCATTCGTGTGTAGCTTGTCCCCTGACAGGCTTCTGTGTGGCTCTGAGACCGGCTCTGGAGAAGGTGATTAATGGCAATGAAAAGAAGCCCAAAGCAGTTCTGCTGGAATGTGCCCCCTCGCCTCACACTCCTTCCCTTAGTTTAGGTTTCCTTCTCCCACAGAAACAATGCTTGCCAACCTTCCCTTCAGATTGGCAGCCCCAACTCTGCCTGCTCCATATACAGTTACAGAAGCTGACAGGCCTAGCTCACTAAAGGCAAAGAGCAGCAGATGCCGCACAGTCTGAAAGGGCACTAGACCGGTGGTGCCCAGGTACCCAAGCGCCTGACCTCTCTCTGAAGAACAAATGTGGACTTGCCTCCGGCATAACTGAGAGTACTAATAACTCTCCTAGTTTTTACTATAGCATCAAGCTTGCAGAGGTGTTATAATACATAAAAATATATACCCAATGCTTACAGAGTGGGGTGGGAGGAGAAGTGTGAGGGACACACAAAAATGATGACTGAAATCAAGGTGAGATCGAAGAAATACTTTAAGTCTCGAAGATGACTACATAACATTCAACACATAAATGTAAATTATGGATTTACACAGCAACTGCTGTTTTTCTCCCTGTAAACACACACAATCCAGAGTCCAAAGGAGCCCTCAACAGTGATGGAGAGGCATGAATAGCGACAAGGTTGCCAGTAAAAAGATGTCTTCGGTCAGAAACCCATGCTCATGCCCATTTAGTTTCACTGGAGACGGAACTCCTGCCCGGGATTTCTCCTGGTTCGCCCTAAGGAGTTCATTCTGGCTTTGGGATAGAGAGCCACAAAACACTGAATCAGACACTGCGGGCCTGCAGGCCTTTGGAATGGCTTTTCTTGGGTACTCAATGAGGGACTTAGGTGGTCAGAGGAGGCGTGTGCATGAAGGTCAAGGCCAAGGAGCGTTAGTTGTTGAGACTTGAGAGTGTGTGTATGGGACAGTAGGCTTCTGGGTATGTTTGCAAGATTTGTGTGCGACGGTGTGTGAGATGGCATGTTTGTGAGTGAATCTGTATATGTGAGCGGATGTATGTTTTAGCTTGTGGATGACGATGCATGTTCATGTATGACAGTGCATGTGTGTTTGCCCCCCCAGCCTTCCCAGTCCTACAAGCTCCACCTCCCAGAGGCCATCTGCTTCCAATTACCAGCATCCCATTTGGGGATAGAAACAGCAGGCTCTTCTTGGGGTGGCTTCTGAGAACCGGGTGGGCCAGCCTGGCTGCCCTAGTTCTGCTTCATGGGGGCTGAGGCTGCCCCAGTCAGCATGCTCTCCCAGCATAGAGAGCTCCACAAAGAGCCCTCTCTGCACCAGCCCTGGAGCCCTAGTCCTCCCCCAGATCATAAACCTGCCTGTGAAGACATTTGGAAATAGTTCACCCTCAGTCTCATGCATGTGCAAAGATTGGAATGCCATTCGCTCAAGTTTTATTTTATTTTGCTTGGAAGGGGAGTGAGGGGGAGAGGAGTCCTGACCTAATTTGTTCTAGGCCAAAAATACTATTTCATGTAAGAGTGTATACCTGCAAGCAGATCCTTGCTTGCCTTCTGGGGGTGTTCTGTGCACTTATGTGTCACCTGTAGCTGCGCAGTGCACAGCTCAGAGATGCAGGCCTGTAGTCAGAATTCTAAATAATAAACTCAGTGAAGCTGGATCCTGGGTTCTAAGTCTCTTTATCAGAACCGCTAGCTCATGTTGATGGGGTTGAAGCATCAGCATAATGTCTGGTATATATCAGGCACTGGATTGAATTAATGAGTCAAAATTCAGTTTAAAAGTGACCTAGTACCAATGGGAAGAGGTTGGAAATAAATACTGTACAAAAGACCATAGAAGAAGCTTAGGTTAGGGGGCTTCTGGGTAGCCCAGGGACTTTCACATGTAATGTTCCAACAATATTTACTTATCATCAAGTTTCTTCTTTTAGCAACCCCATTTCATGAGCCTTTTTTTTTTTTTTGAGAGGGTGAGAGCTCAGTGGTTCTAATTAAAATCAGTAGAGATCAGAAGGGGTATGAATGCTTTGATTCAGCAGGGGATAGGTATGTCCAAGGCAGATAGCTAGCAAGGCCTCTGCAGCTAGCTCAGGCTAGGGGTCTTCCCAACAGGAGCTTTTCCAAACCAACCAAGTAATATTTCATCCCTACCCGTGGATTTAGTTATTGTTTGGGGCCATAACCTGCCTACATTATAACCTGGAAAAAACACACACAAAGCAACTCTGTTAGTGCTGGTTCATAGAAAGATCATTTAATAAGAAAAGAGAGAAACAATCTCAAAGCTCCAAAATTTAAGTTGTCTAGTGACATAATTTCAAGTAAAATGAATATGTGATTAACACTTCTTGATTTCCCAAAACCATTCAGAAGGACCTTCGACAAAAATCAAAGTGGCCTTAGCTCTGGAGTGTCCCCTCCTGGTGCCTACAAATTTATAGCCCAGCTTTTAGCTGTGGGGACAACACAGGAGGTCAAGGGTCGATGGTCACAGGAGTGGCTGGACTCTGATTCGCTGGCTCTGCATGATAGGCCATGCCTCGGAATCTTTGCAGATGTGCTCAGGCGTTGGGGTTGGTCCGCATGAGCTCCACGTCGGCCTGCACCATCTCCTTCACCAGCTCCTGCAACCGAAATCCAGGGTGGGTGATGAGGGCGGGGTTTCTGCCACCCTCTTCTGCAACACCTCCTCCCAGGGCTCTGAAAGGTCTCCTGCCTGACTGCAGTCCACCAGCAAGGGTTCACAGCTAACAGCTGTGAGAACTTCCATTGGAGGCACAACTTACGTCAAAGGCAACGCGGGGCTTCCAGTTCAGTTTCTGCTGCGCCTTGGAGCAGTCTCCCTGCAGAAAGTCCTGCGGAGAGAGGGCAGATGAGGTGTGCTTGTGGAGTACCCCTTTCCCAATCTGTCCCATCAGGTAAGATACCATCCAATTTAAGTTGTCAGGAGGGCGACTGGGAAAACTGTTTGGAAATACTGCTCTTCTCGGCAAAGGTCAGGGGTAAATCAAGTCTGAATGTCCAAGACACGAAGCTCGCTGCACAATGGCCGTTCCAGGTCCACGACCTGGAGGACTCCGACCCATCTGCTGGGTCTGGTCGCTAGAATCCACACTCCTCCAGGTCCGGTCTTAGGTCTACTGCCTTTGCCCTGCTCCTGCCTCCTGCATCTTGTCCTGGATTTGGAGTCAGCGGAAACCCCGCCTCTGGTCTCTGGTTTTTGGGACAGCTTAGGCGGGCAGGCAGCACAAGAATGGAGTAGCCTCCGCTCAGCTCTGGCTTTGCTAAGGTGAAGACAGTTCTCTGCCAGCCAGCAGCGCACCCACAAACTCCAAAACCGAAACTTTCATTTCCCAGCTACTGCAGAGGGTCTCATTTCCCGGCTACTGCAGAGGGTCTGTTATAATCTCTTTCTTCCTTAGAAAATAGGGATTTTCTTTCTTGACTCATGGGACAAACACAGAAACCTCAGTTTCAGACCCTGTGCATCTGAGACCTCTGGTCAGCCCAGGCTCTTTCTCTAGCTCCTCTCACCTCCAGATGCCCCTTCAAGGCTGCTTTTAGAGGAGACTGCTGACCACTGTCTCGGCCCAGGACTGGACCTTACCAACATATATGTATACAGCTGAGGTCAAGCCTCCTGGTCTGCTTGCTCAGTTCTGACTTTATGAGGAGGGGAACACAAACGTACTGGAGCTTCCTGGATATCTAGCAAGAGCAGTTCACTTTCGTTCATTTAAGATACTCCCTTGGAAGGAAGACTGGCAACTAAGAGGAAACGGTAAAGATGAAAATCCTGTGTCTTCACCCTCATACAGTTCTTTATTGTAGGTCTCGAGACTAATGGGCATTTCAAGATGGGTTTAAAGGGAAGAAAGGAAGGAAAGGAAGGAGGAAAGGGAAAAACCAGGAAAAGCCAGTTAGGTATATTCATATGAGTGCATCTACTGCTGCATATGCGGAGATACAAAATAACCAGGGACTGGGAAGGCAGGAGGGAAAAAGGGAATCTTTATAATGGATACGTTATTAGGATACTGTATTTTAGCTGTGCACTCTTAGACAAGTGGACCAGCTGCTCTGAGTGACAACCACAGATAACTAAGCTGCAATAAAAGGCCTCTCCTGCACTTGGCAGCCAAGGGCACTTTGTTCGGGATTTCAGATGGGTAGGCCAGAGTGTTAGGTACAATATTTGTGCTTCCCACGGGGTGCTCACCTGGGCATTCCCAGCAAGGTGGTCTGGATTCGGGTTCCCATTTCCCTGCCTGAGTCTTTACTCTAGCAGAGGACATTCAGGGACTCTCGTTCTCAATCATCCATCATTGCTTTTTAGGCTTGAATAAATCAAATTCCCAAAGGCTTTGCATTTCACAATATGCTGAAGTACCCACTTCCTCCCCAGAGTGTTAACCAAAGTGAAGCAAGTTATTTCTGCTGGCCTAAAAGCCCATTTCCAGACTCCCCGGGAAAGGTAGGATACAAGAATTAGTAATTAGCATTTTTTAGCACAGTGCTACCTGGAGCTGCCAGTGAAAGTGGAAAAACAAACCAAGTAATTTATTTCTCTTTACTCTCCCTAAATAAACTTGTATATACTTTTTACAATGCTTCTCTTTTAGTGTAAAAGCCACACAAGGATAGTCCTTCTTTTTCCCCAGAGGAAGCTGTGCAGTTTGGAGTCATGAAGCAATGTCCCCCCGCCCCTCTCAGTCCTCAGCTTCAGGAGAACATGGTTACTGTTGACTCACATACCGCCGGCAGTAAATCAGCCAGCACAGCATGGATGCAATTCATGGCTATGAACATACAGTTAAAAAAAGCCCTAAAACTCAGTTTGGTTTCAAATGATCTCAGTAGGCTTGGGAAAGGGAGCTTTGTATTGTAATTATGTTTCCTGTATTTTTCTACAAGTAGCTCATAATATAAAAACAACCAGGCAACTACAATTAAGAAAAAAGAAAAATGGTTTTCAAAAACTTAGCAACAGACACTACTAAATATGCTGTAAAAGTATTTCATTGAAACCAGAGACAGGCCCAGCTAAACTTCCCAATCTAGTTTGCAGCCCTCTCTTAGACTGCAGCCTAGCAGCTTCCTTAGCCTTCTGCCAACACTGTCTCCCTGAAAGCCAATTAGATCAAGAGGCCCTGGGAAGGGAGAGCATGCGGTCCTACCAGAACAAAACAGTGGCTCTTCTTGCCAGGTGTCACTAACATGGGCTAGTCAAAATGTTTCCATCTCTTCAGCTCTTCCTCCCGTTAGGCAAGTGCTGTACCACTGGGCTCTCCTCCCCACCAACTCGGTGTGCTCTGTACTTCACTGTCCTAATGGGAACAGGTTACTAAACTGAGGGTGGTGGTGTGTGCCCTTCATCCCAGCACGCAGAGGCAGGCGGATCTCTGATCTACAGTTCCAGGCCAGCCAGAGCTACACAGAGAAACCCTGTGTCAAAAAAAAAAAATTTCTACCATGGGATCTGGCCAATGGTTTGTTTCATTTACAAGCTCCCTGGCTCAGGCGCACTTCAGGGGTGGCATGACAAGGCCTGCGTGTGAAGGCACACGGTGCTGGACAGGAGGGCAGACAGGAAATGCTCCTTTAAACATCATTTCCTCTGACCCGCAGAGAAGTCGGGGTTGGGAGGTGGACTCCTGCAGGGAAGCTCACACACGGATGTGGGGAGAAAGAAATGCCATGATCTGAACTCCTTTTAGATTTGAGTCTTTTGAGACATTTGAACTTCCACAAAAATCCTCCAATAGGGCCAAGCAGTTCCTAACAACAAATGAAAAGAATGAGTTTATGTATACTGCTCTCCACTTTGAATTATTTGGTTCTCCACAGAGCACACACTACCATATGACAACACAGGCAAACCTGGAATTAAGTGATGATTTTATGTAGAGTTTCTACAGAATTTCTACAAAGAACTTCATGAAATGGGTGGTCTGGAGTTTTTCTGGAAAAAAAAAAAAGCAGGCAACAAAGCTCTAAGAAAATTTAAAGCATTTTAATGTAAATATGGCATTTCCTAAATCTGGCTTCTGGTGTCTTGCCATTTTCACTGCTGTTCCTTAGGTGAACTATACAGTTTCAATATGTAATTTATTATTGTCAAATTCAATTAGGCTTAACTAAGCATTTTACAGCAGCTAAACTGCACAAGGAACAGAGAAAGGCTGCAGACAAGCTCTCTTCACAGACCCCAGCTCCTTTGCCCCTACGAGCTGTCCTGCCGCAGGAGCACCCAGACATGGTGGCTTTTACGGCAATGGAGATGCAAGTGTAGCCTGAGAAGAGAGCATGTTTTGTTGCAACTAAATCTCGGGCTTTCCTGGCCATTGGTCTTGTTATAGTGGATAGATAAAGCGCCAGACCAAGTCCCGGGGAAGTCATTAGGCCAGTTCCTGAGCCCACAGCAGTTAACGCAATCCAGAAAAGGAGGGCTCACCCTGCCATTATTGTCTCCTCTAATTAGAGGCCACTTTTGTGAGATCTCTGGGCTCCCTGTGCACGGCTGTCAAGATAACAAGACACCTTTCCGCCACACAGGTTCCTTTTCTCCCCTGATGTGATTTTGATTGTTCTTACACAAATTAAGTCCTGTCAGTACACTAAACTGGACCATGCAGGATAACTCCAAGCTCACACCCTCATTTCTTTTTCTCCCCTTTCTCTAAGTTTGATTCGGGGAAATTATAACATTTAGATTGAATTACAAGTTGGATTGAGTTTCCTTGGCAGGTTTGTGGTAAGGTCTGTAGGAACATCTGGTTGGGCAGAGAGACTTTAAGAACATAAGAGTTCTTGGCAGGATGTTGTTAAATTTCTATGTACATATTGAAAGAAATTGATTTTTGAGCGCCATAGACAAGAAGGTGCATAGACAGGGATATGACCAAGGAAAACCTAGCCCACGATGGAAACCTTGGCTAAACATCTTCAGGAATTTAAGACATGGAGCTGTGAGTGGCACAAAAATACTCACTTTCCCCTCCTGCTTTTCTAAGAAAAGCGAAATTGAAGACTAGCTTAGGCTCCAAGGGAATAGAAGAATGCCAATGAGTGAAGTCCTTGATCTGACTTTATGCTAATGGAGTGAGGAGGCAAGCTTCCCTCCCAGGGTAAAGTTTCTCCTGGGAAACACAGAACTGCTAAGAACAAAACAAAACAACACAACTTGAGGGAAGCCTTTGAAGTTGTGCTGCACATCCCAACCAAGATTCTAGACTTTCAGGGAGGGGCATATGGAGGAAAAGGGAGAGGGTAGCCTGAAGAGTCCCCCAAATGCCCCCACCCCCCCTCCAGCCTGCAGTGCTCTCTGATGACCTGTGTAGTTTTAGCTCTCATATGCCGGAATTTACTCCTGGCTTAATCCTACCCAAGGAGAGAGCTAACCTCAGAGCAGTACAAGGAGGAGGTGGCTGGGCATTTCCCTCTCCTCCTCTGGACTGCTTTAGAATAGCAAAGATTGAAGTCAACACCAGGCCTCTCCTTTAATGACAAGGGGCGATAAGAGACAAGGAGAAAACAGCAGGTTGTCTCGTCTGTTCAGGAAGTGGGCTCGGGGGACTGTCCATCCAGCAGGGCTGACAGAGTGCCCCAGAGCTAAACTGATACAGCTTCACTAAGCTGCCATTCCAGAGTATAGCACAGCATGGGACACAGAGAAGAGCAGCAGGCCCCGCAAACGCTGTTCCTCATCTCTGCACAAAGGACACTCCAGGCCCATTGGCTATGGGCAGTTCCCACATGGCCTTAGAGCTCAAGACTCAGCACTGTGCACTCTCCTGGTGGCCTGCTCAAGAACCTGTTGGCTATGCTGCCTGTTCTTCTGCATGGCCCCTCCTCTTACAAGATCTTTAAGATCCTGTGGTTCCTTCACTGATCCCATTCTTCTGTGAGAGACTATTCAACAGCTACCAAGAGGTACTAAACAAAGGAAAAGAAACATCTACTTAAATGTGGGCCTCACACACTTATAAGAGACTCTACCACTGTTTGGAACTTTCTGAAAAGTGAATGAGGATGTGTCTTCTTCCCAGTGTATCCATCCATCAATATACCATGACATACACACATCTTTTATATTTAAAAAATATAGTTAGTGCCAGGCAGTGGTGGTGCACACCTTAAATCCCAGCACTTGGGAGACAGAGGTAGGTGGATCTCTGAGTTCAAGGCCAGCCTGCTCTACATAGCTAGTTCCAGAGCAGCCAGGCTTACAACAGAGAAACCCTTTCTCAAAAAAACCAATATATATTTTAGCATGAGAGAAAAAAAAGTTAGGCAAAAAAAAAAAAAGGTCTACAATTTACACAGAAAACGTATTTATCCTCCAAACCTGGGGATTTTGCACACATAGAATCAAGTAGCCATTGGTCAAAAACAACAGAAAAATAGACACCTGTACTGAAGATGTGCAGATGCCATGTTTGTCATTGTTGCCTTGTGATCATAACACCTGCTGACAGCATCTGCACTGTGTTAGACACTAACTTTCCTAGGATGATCCACTGAGTGCAGGAGGACATGCAGAGGTCTGCAAATCATCTTATACAGGGTCGTAAGTTATCTGAGTATTTTGTCAGAGGGGGATCCTGGAACCAATTCTCTGAGGATTCTGAGGGATGACTGCATTGGGGGAAAGTATGGGCGCTCAGATTATTAATTTTCCTTTAGAGTTTTAATGAGTCTTGAGAAAGATCTCTCAGGCCAGCATGCTCGAGACATGGGTAGCTTTACCTCTGTGGACCAGATTACACACCCCAGCATTCACACTAACAAAACTGTACCATCTCCCTTAGCAGCTTGGGATTCTCCACCACTGGCTGTCTGCCCATTACTACAGAGCTTTGAATGGGGCACAGAAATGGGAACCAACCCAGGAACACTCTTACCAGCCTGTATAACCTCATGGGACCCAGGCTTAGCCCATCTAGATGAGCAAGCAAAGGAAAACATTTCTAAGAAACAATGTCCAGTAGCTTGACAGAGTTACATGCTCACAGGTAGAGGGTCTAACATACATGTTACAGGTGCGACTCTGAGGAGGTCACCTTGCAACATCCATATTTATGACCCCTTTGTACCTGTTCTATGTCTACAGTTGTAGTCATGGAACTTTTTTATTCCTGTTACTATGGGGTTTTGAAGCCTAGTGCTTACAGGGAAAGTGAACTGAATGACTTACTATAACTGGAGCCCTCTGATCCTAATTCCTTCACTAAAGTTCACCATAATCAGCTGATGGGGGTGGCAGTGGTGACTCACACGTATAATGTAAGGGCCACTTAATGACAGTGAGATAAGATTGTTAGTGACTTCAGCATTCCAGGCTTCAAAGTCAGCACCATCTTCTTTGAAAATTACTGGCTACTGTTAATAACTAGATCTGGGGTGTAAAGATTTGTCTATCTTAGGAGGAGGTGGCATAAACCCCCGAGGAAAGGAGATAAAGCACCTTTAAGTGGACCGATTAGGGACTGTTGTGACATAATTGGCAAGTGGCGTTCTGGACACAAGACGCAGGCTGCATTTCTTTTGCCACTTAGCACTTTCTGCCCTCAAAGCACTTTGCAGAGTTCAGCTAATTAAACTTGAAGACATCCACACTGAAGATGCAACTCAGGAGATTTTATATCTGCTTCAGAGGCCTCTTTCTAGAGATGAAAGTTTTCTACAAAGTGTCTTGGAGCTCAGAGCCCAACTCTGTTATCCAGCTTATCTTGAGCCAGGAAGGGAACTGAGGCCATGGGGCATCCCGGATTGCACAACACAAAGGCAATTTTCCTTAAGCTCGCTTCCTTCTTGTTTGTTAGGCAATCTATCATCTTAGAGAAAATCCCTACCCTTATTTTGAACACATACAGAAAAGAACATTGTAACAAATACAATTGCAATTAAATTAGATCCTTACAATTAAAACGGGATGGCTTTTTCTTTGGGTGTTTCTCAACTTAAATAGCACACGGAAGTCTTCTAATTCAGAGACTCTCTTCACTAACTTACCTATCTACCTGTGCTTCACCTCCTCCCTTGGCTGTCCCCAAGCATGATGGAACCGACTGAAGAGGGCCACATCCACATGTTCTATCACTACTTCCCTAGCAGCTTCTTGAGGGCAACTAACACAGAAGACCCTGCATTTGGCTGCTTCCTCAAGAAATTTCTTGAGGAAAAACCTAAACAACTACCTGCCATTTGTGAGTTTCTTGAGAGCACAGAGGAAAGACAAGCATTCAGATCCTTAGGTGTTCCACAGTTTGACTTATTTGTTTTCCCACCATCAAGGCTAAGAAAGATTTAGCAGGCTGTGGGGATCTACCCTGCATGGCTACCTGTTACTCTTCCTTTCATTTTTTCCTGAGAAGAACAGAATCCCTATGTCTATCTGTTGAGATATTTCAGCCAGATATCATGAAGCCATCTAGTGGTAGAGTCTTGGACTAGAAGGCAGCATCTCTGATTTTTAGTCTAGTAGTCACAATGTCCAAAGGACCAAGCCCTCTGAGGAAAACAGTGTACTTATGCAACATTAATGTGAGAAGCAAAGAGACTTCTAAATAATGTGTAAGATATGATGATACAAGTACATGCCAATGGTGGATAGAGGTTGACACAGAAATCCAGCCACTGTGTAACTCAGTGAATATGTTGTTATAGAACAAACTCAGCCACAGTGGTGGAACAAGAGTAGTGGCCAAAGGGAGGATACAGACTGGCAATATGCAGGAGACCTTGGGGGGGAAATTAAATGAATGTTCCCTAGGTGGACAGAAGCATATTACAGAAGCCCATGCTCTTGTCAGAACCGATCTAACTGCAGTTAACATCTGTGCATTTCACTATAAATTTCATCTCAACCAAAACATTCTTAAACATTACTAAGAACACAGAGATATCACTGGAGGGAACTGGACTCCTGTCCAGGGCTCAATGAACTCAGCTGTTTCTGAGCATCTCTGAGTATGCGGTTCTAAATCCATAAAACCGAGGTAAACACTGTCTATGTTACAGGATGGTTGTAAGAATGAAGGCTACACAGAAACAGCTGCTGGTACCAGATTTTTCTCCTTGAAGTACTGGAGATCAAGCCCCATTAATGCTAGGGAAGCAAACCCTTTATCCCAGAGACACCCAGTCCCTGTTTCACTGTTAGGCTCACGTCTTTGTTTGCCGAACAAATCTACCCAGGATTTTACACTCTGTTTCTCTCCAATTATTGCACACATTTTGCAGCTTTGTGGTTTGTTGCCAGACACTGATTTTGTCAGGCACTGGGGAAGCAACTGTGGATAAGTCAAGGCCTTGACAGTCATGGCACCTGTGCTGGGTTGGGGAGATGGCAAGAGGTGCACAGAGATACAAGGAGGATATCAGCTAATGGCGAGTGTGGTGACAAGGCCATAGAGGTGGGGACTTGACAAGAGTGGGACAACCCTGACAGTTAAGGGACATTCTAAAGAGCAACATCTGATCAGAGATCTGAATAGTAAGAAAAGATATGGTTAAGAAGGTCTTTTGGGGGACACCATTGATAGGAAGTATTTTAGGGAGCAGAGCTTCAGCTCTGAGGAGTACAGATCAGGCCACTGCTTGTGGATACATGACCAAGGGAAAGGGAGCTCATGGTGAGGTCAAAGAAGGTTAAAAAGACATGTCATGGATCCTAGGTCTTCCTCTATAGAAGCCATGTTGTGCCAAGGCTTTATTTTCTGAGCCATACCTGACTGTCCCTTAAGAGTCTAAGCCTGTGAGCCATGGTTAAAAAGTTGGCTGACTTCAATAATTTAGGTAGAAGCCTGAATTTTTTTGGGGGGATAAGGATTTTCAAAAGCATGACACAGACTTCTAGCTGTTCATACTGATTTATGGGAGAGTTGATTTTTCTCTCTGTACTAACTAAACTCTTGTGCACAACCTCTGCTCCTCTTTGATGTTTGGGCATGTAACCTAACTACTCTAGGGGCCAGGTCTGGGCTACTACAGTGAAGACTTAGCATGATACCTAGATGGCTTTGCGAGGCTAGGAACCTGGCTGCTGGAGTGTGTGTTAACAAGGTTGCTCATCTTCTGGCCAAATGAGGACAGCAATAGCCTCTGAGGACTAACTGAGATGCCTCCACTCTTCACTTCTTTTTTGGCTAGTGGAAAGTGGGAGCCCTGAACACCCCGAGGTGCTACAAAGCCTTTTCTCTAACCAGCTCTCAGAGTGGGACACATTACTGGAACCTTTAACGAATTTCACCATATGGTGTATGTGTTTGTGTTAGTACATGTATATCTTTGAAAGGCCAGAGAAGCAGTCCATTACCATCCTAGCATTGATAGCAGGGAGTCTGGACTTGGCTCTGGGTCCTGGAGAGTTTAAGCACTAGAGGTTTTCACAGACATCAGTGGACTTTGTCTTAGATGAGAGGTGTCAAAGACAGGAGAGGAGACCAGTTGAAATGTCCAGGCCATAGACGTGAAAGATGGGGTTCCTAGATGACAGTGGCAGTAGAGTGTGGCCATGCAAAGATAATTGGGGAAGTAGAACACAGAAAGACTTATGGGTTGATGGGATGCAGATGAGAGAACAAAGATCCTGGATTCGGGCTTAAAAGAGAACCTTCCCATTCTTTCAAAGGCATTTATAAATTTATAATGCTATGAGACATTCCATTATAGTCTCACTAGCTTTATTAGTTTCTCTGCTTCAAGGCAACTCCTTATTTCCAACATTATGAAACAGGGGCTCTCTGAAGGTCACTTCTGTTAATCTGCTGATAACCCTTTCTATCATACTCCATGGAGAGGCACTTTCTGGTAATGACTTGATATGATGCCAAAGTCCTTGAGTCTACTTATCACCCAGAGAGCAATTCTGCTTCCATGAATCCTGGCTACTCATGTGAAATGAATACTAACCTTCTGTGACTTGAGCTGGCGGACAAGTGAGGAAAGGGTTAAGCTAAGCTGTGTCTACTGTGCAATACCAACACGTCCTACTTTTATTATTCTCCACTGCGGCTAGAGGAAGTCCGAGAGGTGGCCATTCACATGACATCATAAAAGCCTGATTTATCGCCAGCCACCAAACATCTAGAAAATCATAACATCCTTTCAGGAAAATGCAGTGGAAAATAATCAGGCTGGCTTTGATGAAAGCTTTGGTGGGGACTCCAAGTGTGACACCCTGCACAGTCGCCCTTGGCAGGTGCTTTGTTTGCCCTCAGTGCTGGCCTTGCTGACAAGGCCGAGGGTCTGATCTAAATGACGGCCTGTGATGGAGTGCAGCTTCCTGTCCACAGACCAAATAAGTTGGGATCATAGTCTGCCAGCTTGATGAAAACAGCACTTCAGTGTATGTGAATATGCTTTGGAAATGACAGCTCAGTCCAGATGTGAGAAATTATTGACTATGAGAGTATAAAAAAAAAATCATGCCTTGTTACATAATCTACTGCCACATGCTCTGAGGAGCATGGCTGTCACACATCCTGTATTGTACCAATGACCTTTCCTCTGTTTCTATCTTTACTGATTGATTTAATGAATTATGATTATGATTTTTTTTGTTGTGCTGGGGATGATCTGAAAACCTCTTGCATGCTATACAAGAGCTACTGTGGAAGTATTAAGCTCTACGCCTGTCTTTAGGACACAACTCATCATCTAGACCTTTGCATCTCAAGACACTTTACCCAGAACAGTGTTCCACTCCATCATGCTCCTAATGACAAAGGGGGCTAAGATGTGATGCAGCAGAGATCTCTCCCCAACAAATGTTACAGGACACAAAGGGACAACTGAGTTCCTCATAGCACAAGGTATGCATTCAAGAAAGGGATACCTCCATATTGATTCTTTAAATGCTTAGTCAGTTGGCAAAACTACCAAGCAGGAGCCTCTTGTCTCCGATGCATATGATGTGTTCTGCAAATACACCCAGGAAGGAAGGTCAGAGTACCTTGAGAGCCAGTATGGTTCTCAAATTATGGCCACATCCATTTTCCATAGGCCTATTAGTGGAAAAAGTTGGCCTATCTACACAGAGCAAGGTAAGCTATTGAAGTCTTGAGTTTTGAGAAGGAAAGCTGCTGTAATGATTTATCCAAACTGAAAACAGCTACTTTTCAGAGCTGAAAGTGGCACAGATGTTACTTCCACTGCTAGGTCATTAAGTGCTGCAACACAAAAACCATGCCCAGGTTTAAGGACTCAGAAAGGAACACCTCTCTTGTGACCCTAAGCATTCCTGAAGATTGATATTAGTGTGGCTCCTTAGGAAGGATGAGCTCCCTGTGGTTGAGGTGCTGAGCCCCAGACTGACACACCAGACACATCAATCATGGGCACACAGGAAGCCTCAGTGCCCATCATGTACCTTTGCAAATTTAGTTTTTTTAACTGCTACATCAGGCCTATAGTGAACCTGCCCAGATCATTCACATTTCCTAGGGCCACATGAGGAATGGTAATGCCCCTCAACTGCATGCTCTTGGCCTGCTTCTCCTTTATAGTCTGCCTTCAGAGCCTGTTCCAACACATGGGGCTGGTATTGATCCCCATCTGCTGCTGTCAGCTGAAATTCCATAGCGGCTGTGGTGTCATGCATCAGGTCTGCCCCATTTTCTTCCATCTGGCTGGACTGGTCAGTTCCCAGTATTGAGACTGAGTCAAACACAGTGACCAGGGAAGCCAAGTAACTTAGAACATTGTAAGCAGAGAGCGGTAGCTCAAGATGGGTTGTCTCCTAGTTTAGTAGTAAGGGAATCAGGGACCATTTAGAGTCAAGGCTGATTTATTGGGCTTCTCATTGGATCTATCCAACCCATTGTACACTCCATGTTGTTAATCCCTTTTAAGAGTCGTACATGGAAGGTAAGGAAACATATTCCCAGCAAATTAGATAACTTGCTCATTTTGGACTTGGAATGGGGCCTAGACTCAAATGTAGGCCCAAATGACTGCAAGGGTTGGGCCTGCTAGCCTGTATCATGTCAGGAATCTTCTCTTGGTCAGGCAGTTGGGAATAATATACAATCAAGTGTTCACCCCCCCCCACACACATAGAAGCTGTGAGTGAGGATAAACTGTAGCCGGGAAAAGAACTTAACTAAAAGGACCCAGTTAGAGATATTGTGATAATCTACCTATAATTCTAGCACTTAGAAGGTAGAGATAGGAACCTCATGAGTTTGAAGTGAAAATGAGGTAAATAGAGAATTACAGGCAAGCTTGGACCCTGTAATATACAATAAGACCCTGTCTCAAAAAAGCAAGGTCTGACAATGTAGCCCAGTGGTAGAAAATCTGTCTAGGAAGTATAGGGCTTAGTTCTCAGCACTACAAATAAAAAGAAAACAGAAAATGAATACGTTTTCACTCCACAGAGGCCCAGAAAAACCATGGCTGCTAGTGCACCACTTGTGTCCATTAAAGTAGGTCCTTTATGGAGAGAGAAATCTCAGCGACAAAGCAAGAGTGGGGCTATCATGATATACAGGGCTAACATCAGCGTCTTATAGCTTGAAGAAAGCTTCGGATCACAAAAGAAAAAAGTAATTTCATCTTTCCCACAAGCCAGAAATGAATGGTTATGTAGAGGTAGAAGAGAAAGCATCTTCAGTTGGATTACTTCAGATTCCTTAGGCATTATCAGTAATGGTTATGATCTTGAACTTTGTATTTAAAAGCAAACAAAGACCAAGTCATTTTCCCATGGAAGGGTATTACTCTGCCTGGCAGTCCCTGGTACTCTAAGGCTCAGCTGCTCTCAGTGGACTTTCTCCAGTAGAACTAGAATCTTTAAGGAACTGCTTGCCTTCTAGGTCTACCAAGAATACTAAGAACTGTTTGGCATGAAAACTTAAAGAGCTTGGGAAATGCTTGGAATCTGACTCCACCAGAACACACTTTTCTTTGAAAATACTTCAACACAGAACTAAAGCAAATGGCCTGGATCTTACTTATGCTATTACCATGACCATTCCTGACAGAAATAAATTACTCGTGAGGATGCAGACTTGTACAGTTTTCAGGGTCTACGTAATGAAGGAGACTGCACTGTCAGGGGCTCTGCACCTACGTAGTAGTAGAGCAAGTCTGGAGAATGCAAGGTAGGTAAGGCTTCAGCAAAAGCATCTTGACTTTTGAGCTTGGCTACTGAGAATTCAGATTTAGAAAGAAAGGGTTGCCTTAAATTACTACTACCCTATAATGATATCAACAGTTACCACAAAGGAGCCCCTAGTCTATTTTCTCAGTGAATCCTGGCAATGTGTGCAACATTCATTTATCCACCCATTATTTATGCAGCCAGTGGCCATAGATATGTGAGTCCAAGTAGCTCAAAGTTAATGATGGGGACTAAGAAGCAGATGGTAATAAGTTACAAATGTCATGCTCTAAGCAAGGGGCGGGGGAGAGCAGGGTGATAGAGCCAGAATGACTCTGACATGCAGGGTAGGATTGCAACTTGAAGAAGGTACACGAGGAGTAAGGAAATGGACACTGTACCAGGCAGGCTACTTATGGAAGCACATGCGAAAAAAACCAATGGGATAACTTGTCAAGAACTCCCTCTGGGAAGGTTCTGGGATTAGGTCCCTTCATAGGAAAAAGCGGAAGGGTTCACAGACTAATGCAGTGGGGGCACTCAGAAAAAAGTTTCTAGTTCTCAAGAGGGTAGTGAGCTAGGAGGACAAGGATAAGGTATCTAAGTGCAAGAATGTAACTCAAGGCCTAAGCAGGGGTCTGAGAGCCTTTTAGAAACTGCTATAAGGTCTGGGGTAGGGGGCACAGGGTTGAGTGGTGCTCTCCCCTCTTGCTGGAAGTAAACCTCAGATGCACAGCAATTAGCACTAGCTCAGCATGGACTTTGTTGCCAGATCTTTCTATGCAGAATTTCAGTTCTTTTTAGTATTTTCTGCATGACCTGACTCTCAATGGGCCTATAATACAATATCTGTTGATGATAAAGAGGCAAGATAATGAAAGTGGGTGATGTGAGCAGATATTTAAATATTAGCTACTGTATGAATATTTCTTTATGGCTTTACCAGAGGCACTAGAATCAAACTAACTCACTTGGAAGGACACTCAGGCTTTCAAGGCTGGGTTGTGATGTTAGCTTCAAATGTCTCTTTATATAAGCTCTGCAGTTCTAGCAAGCTGCAGTTCCTATATATATTCGCATATAGAGAATTCTTCCAAGCCGCAACCCTCTTCCTCCTCATACATTTAACATCATAAAAGCCTGCTGAATCTGGGGTCAAAGAGACTTCGTTTGAAATTCCAGATTCACCCTTCACTGTAGATTTAGCCCATTTGTTCAACGACCTGTTTGATGGCATAGATGTTGACTTACTGAACACTTTCCACAGTGTGAGGCCACATATCCAGTCATCCCCACCCCCATGTCTCTAGTTTTAGTCTCAGCCATTTCCCATGCCTATACCCAGTCCCACCTCCTTCCCTGTTATATACCCCACATAGGAAGCAAAGTCAGACAGGGCCATGCCTCTAGGTAACTAGGTAGTCAGGATAATCCTTATGAGTTGTAGGGTGGGCTGTCTACTTTAAGTATATTTTGGCAACCCCATGGCACTGGTCTACTTAGCCAGCAGGTGGCTCATGCCCCTTGTACTGTCACTTCACAAGCAAAGAGAAACCAGACAGGACTAAGTACTGTTAGGGAAACTGAATACTGGTAGTCAGGAATGCTGCCTAGGTGATGAGGAAGCAGAGAGTCTTGGCTGACAGGATGCCAGAACTTCAGTGGAAGAACATGAACGTAGAGAGGAAGCCCCTTGGGCTGGGCCCGGGGGTGGGGACTGATAATCAGAAGCCTTGAATTTCACAGTGCTGAGACTCTGACCAGGAAGTTGTTATGGGTGATAGTGACTCCAGGGTGAGGTAGTGATTTATGGCTTTGCCAAGAAAGATCTGTGAGCTGGGTGTGGTACTCCATACCTGCTATCCCAACTCTGAGGAGGCAGAGGCAGGAAGATGGTGAGTTGGATGCCAGCCTAGTACATATAGCAAGTTCTGAGTTAGAGACTTTCTCTCCCTCCCTCCCTCCCTCCCTCCCTTCCTCCCCCCCTGTGTGTGTAATATATTTATATATATATAGTGAGGGAATGCCTCAGTAGGAAAAGTGTTTGGAGCACAAGCTTGAGGACCAGAGTTCAGATCCCCAGACATAGTTAAATAGGCCATTATAGTTAGTGAGAAATTGTCTCAAAAATAAAAGTGGAAAGCAACAGAGGAAGACATCTTATATAAACTTCTCACCTAAGTACACACATATACCCATACATACATGTAACCACACATGCATGCATGCACCAGATAAATCAAGAAAAAACCAATAGAAAACAACCTGAAAAACTTCAAACAAACCTTTCTCCCCGCCCCCAAAGACTTTGTAATAAATTTCTTTCTCTAGACACCTGTCATACTCTGCCTGCAGGTGGTCTTGGGGCCAATGTGAAGAATCCTTGTGACTGATCTCATTTTAGGAGACCCTGGGCCCTAAGATAGTATTCTATCTGTAAGGCATTCCAAGTCCTGGAAGAACTTAGGAGTCACAGGGCTCACCCAATTCTCACTTATTTTGGTGTATCTCATAAGTCGGGGTGGTGTTTTCATGTTTCTCAGGGAAAACCCATTCCATACCACCACTTTAGCAAAGGAAAACAGAGGGAACAAGCTCAGCTAATTGATGGAATGCAGAGAGTGCCACAGGAGACAACACCCAGGTCATGGATGAGGCAGGTCTTTCAAGAAAAAGATTTGTCCTTTGTTATAGGAAGGAAATACCTCTCAGAAAATCAGGGTGGTGTCTGGCACAGAAAGGACCTGTTGGACCCTAGTAGTGGCAGAACCTGAAGGGCCACTTTGATCCTTACCAGCTGACTCAACTTCCCAATGGGCAAAGATGGAGCTTCTGAGCAGGAATAGAACAATTTGTCACCCTGAAAGGTAGGTGAGCAGCCCCGAGCATCACACTTCAGCAGCTAATCCCTTACGGCTTGTTTCTCCTAGACAGCTGTCCTCTGTCTCCTGTCTCCCCCTTTGCTTTTTATGTTTTAATTAATTAATTTTTATTACAATTTTTATTTTTAAATTCTATATACTTTATTATAAAAAACCTTGCAGATAAATAAAAATACATTTATTCTAACTATATAATAGTTCACTGAGTTATATAGACTTTGGGTCTGGTTAATTTTGGTGTGTGGTTTTTTTAAAATTTAATATGTATTATTTTATGTCTTTATTTAAATCATCATCCAAAGTATTAAATTTCATTATGACATTTTTTCTTTTTTCCTGAGACAAGGTTCCACTGTATAGCTCTGGTTGGCCTGAGACTTGCTATGCAGACCAGGCTGGTCTCAAAATCACAGAGATCTACCTTCCTCTATCTCCCAAGTCCTGAGATTAAAGGCAGGCATCAGTATGCCCAGCTCCTCTCATTTTGACATTTTAAAACAAGATTTGTTTTTGTTGATTCCCCTCTTTCCCACTTCCCTGTATTCCCTTATATCATTCTACCCCAGTTCTCTTTTTTGCTTCCATATCTCATGGAAACCCTTCCTCAACATATTCTCCCTCCTGGTGATCTCCTTTCTAGTTTCCTAGCAGATCCAGAACATATACTGGAAAGAGGCAGCACAGTCAGTAAAAGTTGCTGGGAAAACGGAATATACACCTACCGAAGAATGAAATTGTATCTGTGTCTGTCATCCTGCACAATAGTCAATTCAAAATGATTAAAGATCTTAACCTAAAATCTGAAATACTGTCAGGTGTGGTGATACACACCTTTAACCCCAACACTCTGAGGCAGAGGTAGGGGTATCTCTGTGAGTTCTTCGCCAGCCTGCTCTATATAGTGAGTTCTAGGCTACCTAGGGCAAAACTCAAAGGGCAAAACTTTGATACGTACAGAGTAAAACAGGAAATGTGACATAGCCACAAAGATTCTGAACAGAACCTCAGTAGCACAGGATATAGTTTTAAAAATCGACAAACAAAATGACATGAAATTAAAAAGGGCCTGCACAGAAGACACGACTATCAGTAGAGTAAGCAGTTCACCTATAGAATGGGAAAAATCTTTGCAAGCTCTACTCCAGTTAGAGGTTTAATATCTACAAGTAAAGAATTATGTATAAAAACTAAACACTAAAGCCTCCCAAAATACTAATCAACAAAAGGGTTAATGAGATGGAAAGTTATCCAAGGAAGAAAAGCAAATGACCAATAACTATTTTAAAAAGTGTTCAACATCCTTAGCTATTAGTAAAATGAAAATTAAAGTACTTTGAGTTTCCATTTCATCCAGCCATAATTTCTATCATTAAAAAGCAAAAGGCACAGCAGTGGTGACACACACCTTTAATCCCAGCATTTTGGAGGCAGAAGCGGGTAAATTCGAGTTTGTGGCCAGCCTGGCTACACAGAGAAATCCTGTCCCAAAAAAACCAATAGAATAAAATAATAGTAATAAAGAAAAAAGAAAAAAGAAGGAAGGAAAGGAAGGAGGAAAATGGTGCTGAGCAGTGGAGACAGCGATCCTTATTTACTGTGAGGGAAGTGTGAACTAGCACAGCCATACTGTGAGGGGAGTGTGAACTAGCACAGCCATACTGTGAGGGAAGTGTGAACTAGCACAGCCATACTGTGAGGGAGTGTGAACTAGCACAGCCATACTGTGAGGGAGTGTGAACTAGCACAGCCATACTGTGAGGGAAGTGTGAACTAGCACAGCCATACTGTGAGGGGAGTGTGAACTAGCACAGCCATACTGTGAGGGAGTGTGAACTAGCACAGCCATTACAGAAACCAGCATGGAGGGCTCAGTTTAAAGGGACAGAATTATACAGGGGTCAGTCTGCTTCATGTGTGTTCCCGGAGACTCTGGCACATTTTGGGTCCTGTGATGCAAAAGGAAGCAGGGCCGCAGCACACTCTTTCCCCAGACAGTAGGAGCACATCAGGTTGTTCCCTTACTACCTCTTCTTTGGGGTGTCCCTGGATTTTCTGTTCCCTACACAGCCTCCCTCTTTTGTATGTCTCCTCTCTGCTTGGGAATTACACTCTAGACATTGGTGAACAGGACACACTTCATTTTAGGTGAAGTCTGGCTACTCTGTCTTTAAGAGTACCCCAAAGCTACTGGTTCTGTGAAACTCTTCGTGGTCCACTTGAAAATTTTGGATTTGTGTGAGAGAAAATGTATTCCTTCTTACAATCCCTTCAAGACGCCCCTCCCCACTACCCTGTAGTTAAGGTCCTCCTGCTTCCTGTCTTCTGCTGGAAAATGAGGTCTCACGGTTTATATACCACAGTTATAACCAGAGCACCACGGAGGCCCGATAACTGCTGGCAGTAGACACAGGTCCTCAGTCAGGCTGGATAAATTATATAGTCTCTGAGGGCCTCAGGAAGAACATTCTTAGGTTAGCTGCTTTATGAGGGCTGGGTAGTACCTTACTCAGTTTTGAGCCTACTTTGGTGTACACATGTGTATTATAGGGAAAACAGAACCCTCTTTAGAATGAAATCCAGTGCTGGAGGGATAGCTCATCAGTTGAGAGCACTGGCTGTTCTTTCAGACGACCCAGGGTTTAATTCCCAGCATCCATCTAGTGGCTCATGGCCATTTAATTCCATTTCCAGGGGGATCTGACACCCTCTTCCGGCCTACTTGGACACCAGGCATGCACATTGTGCACAGACATAAAACACATGAGATAAAATAAAAATTAAAATGAAATCCATGTATTTAGAAACAAATGGAGACCTTACCATAGCTTAAGCCTCTCCCTCACCCCAGAGTCTCTTGTTCCTTTGCCCCAACTTCCAGGGACTTCTACATTGCTCCTCCCTCTATGGTCTCCTCCTTGACATAAATGAAGAAAGTTGAGCTTTCAAAATCTTTTAAAGTACTGACTGAGAGGGAAGGAGAAAAACACTGGCAAAGCACACTTGGGAGATGGAGCTTCAAGGACCAGCTCATGATGAGCACCTGAAGCTCATCCCTGGGGTAGGTAGGCATCAGGTTCCTGCTCCTCCAGCTCAGCCTCTCCTAGGAACGCCCTCACCACACTTGAGAGACTAGGCGGACTGTGGCCACTCTGTTCTGGCAGCCACTGCTGTGCTTTGCTTCCAGGTTTGTGAGCAGGGGCTACCTCAATGCCTCGGCCTGCATGTAAATCTTCTTGAGCATGGCCACAGCCTTGTTGCCTTTAGCTTTTGCAAACAGGCCTGATGTATGGTACAGAGCTAGGCGCTGGGTGGGCTTGAGGATAGTGCCACTACTTGTCCTTTGCACTTGCCTTCCTGACTACCTTGCATTTCTACCTCGTTTTCTGGGTTCCTTGTTTACACTCTCTCTATTCTAGGAGGTAAAATTCATGCTGGAACCAATCCCATCCATCCCTGAGAATCTTCTGTGTGGTGACAGGAGCTGGAGCCTTCTATACATTACTACTTTTACCCCAGTGTCCCAGGTAAGAGACTGAGTTCCCATGTACTGAGGCAGAGCAGAGTTGGGAACTAAGTGAAGGCTCAAGATAACCAAGGCTGCCTTTCTGTGACACTCTCCCAGGACCCCTTCATCGTCCCACCACTGGCATTTTCATGTCTGTATCCTATGTTCTGTGTCTCTGCATCAGCTAATTCTTCTAGTTGTCTGTGACACTCACTGGCTGTTGATGAGGAACGTGAGGCCTTGTTTTGTCACAGCTCATGAGTGGGGACAAGTGGTGGTATTAGTACACCACTGCTCTCTTCTGCCTTTGTCTGCCTCCACAAAGTGACTGAGAGCTCAGGAGGGCAGTGTGGACAGTGAGTTTCTAGTGACTGCTGGTGTCTGGCTCCACCTCCTGTGGCAGCAGCTCTAGAAGTCACCAGACAGGTTTCTGGCACTCTGCAAGTGGGCACCTTCTTGGTCCCAAGCGTCCTTGCCTGGTGTCCAGGATCCCTTGGGATCCCTACGCTCTCTGCTTTCCCAGCATTTCTTGAGCTGCCCTGACTGGCAGCCCCAGTTTTCTCACTGCTCCCTTTTTTTCATATGGACTTTTATTCTCCAAGTCCATAGCTCTGCTCGGGGCTGTTGGAAAGTCTTAAGGGGGGAGCCTTTTTATCACTGGCTTCAGCTGTTACATCTCCTGGGAACCTCACCATCTTTACCTTCAGCCTTATTTCTCCCAGTGGCAGGCCTGCATTCTTTTCTTGCTTCTCAGCTGCATTCAAAGATATGACACCCCTAAGTCCTGATGTCTACAGAGGCTTTCATGTAGGATATAACCCCACTGCTCTCAGATGGCCCCTTATCTCCAGAAGCTTTAGTGTTGAAAATCATTTTGTCACTTGTTTGCTGCTTTGTCATTGGCTGTAAACTCCGTGAAGCCACAGCTGTTCATGTTTTGTGTTCTCTATCCTCAGGCAGAGCTTTATGCACAGCAGGCATTTAACTGCAATTTGCTGACCTGATCAGGGATCACAGTATTAAGACTGATGACAGTACCTCTTCCATCTAAACACACTAGCTCTTATCCCTAATGCGTTGTTAACATTTATGCCCACACCCAACACCTAGACTTCAAACCATGGCCAACTTAGCTCTTCTTGTGCCTTGCTATAATCTGTTCTTAGCATTTGTTGCCCTCAGACCTTCCTTTCATGGTGGCCCAGGCCCTCAAGTGCTCACACTGTAGCACTATATTCTCTTTCATCCCCACACCCCTGTTTGAGGGCCTGACTGTCTGAGACTTTGCCAATCTCGTAGTTTTTCTGAGTCCCCACTTAGGAACCTTGATTTCCTGGCAAATACAATCCAGACTCTTACCCTGATTTCAGAATTTCTGACAACTCAATCCCAACCTTCTTTCCCAGTTTATTTTCAGTTCCTTTCACACCATATCCTGCATTCCTGATGAGATGGGTTAACCAGGATCTAGCACCTTCTGAGGACTCAAACCTCTATGCTTAGACAATCACTTGGAGTATTAATACCTGCTGCATTCCAGCTTCTAGGAGCCTGACACACCTAGCTAACAGTAGTGAGGCAGTGTGGAGAGATTGGTTCAAACCAGGTTTGAGGAGTCTGTTGGTCTCAGCCTTTCTCAAATAGCCACTCTGCTGGATCCCTTGGGATGGAGGAGTTAGGTCTTCTGCCCCTTTTCTGGCTTAGCTGGGCAGGAGTTTAAGGAAGAATGTACTGAACTACTCTTAAGTAAATGTGACAAGAGCTAGTCAGGAAGCTGGGCAGATGGTAGAGGAAGATCAGTGTTCTACAAGAAACACTGAACAGGGAACTTCCTGAAATGGCCAGTCCAGCAAGCACAGGTGAGGTAACAGGTGAGATGTAACCCCTCAACCGAACCTTTCACCTTCCAGAGCTCTTCATTTGTGCGTGCAACATGGAAAATGGAAGATATGGGAGATGCAAAGCAAGAGCCAGGACATTAGTGGAGTCAGCAATTCTCAGGTTCTGGAGAGACATGGGTTTCTAGATGTATGTGGAGACAGGAATTTAGGCAGTGTTCCATCCAAACTTTAGATAACAATCCAAAATAAAACTTCAAAAATAGTGTCCTCTGCAGGCTGAAAAAAACAGTGTCCTTGGAAGGCTAAAGTTGAAAAGCATCAAGAATAATATTTTCAGATTTATAGAGCAGCAAACAGACAGATGCTAACGAGCAGTGACTGAACAGATGGCACAGTGTAGAGGAGGGAGAGTTCTGCAGGGGATGGGAGTCCTCCTCCTGGGCCAAGTCCTCATGGAGTCTGGAAACTTTCTTAGGCCAGGGTGGAGAGGGACATAGTGTCCCTCTCCCGTTTACAGCTACTACCATGCCTCTGTCTTTCCAGGGACAACCTGATGCTATCATCTCCTAGAATATTGGAGTCTATGTGACCTTTCTACCGTTATAAGGCAGGTGGTCTAAACAGCAGGGGATCCAGTGGTAGAAGCCCTCTGTCTTATCTATTATACAGTCGGAGCTAGGTCTGTGCTTCCTAAAGGGAACCCCCACACAAATCATTTTCTCCTGGTTATGTGGCATTCAGTTCCATGTGCTGGGACGTGGTTTGTGGCACCCTCTTTTTCAAGCTCTCCCACTGCAGTTCTTGGAAGCAACTTAAGCATTGCCATGTTCTCTGTGGCAGTCTAAAGGGCAAAAGGGCTGTATGGAATTCCACATCTGGACATTCAACATTGACCTCACTGGGAAAGAGCCTTCTTTTCCAGTGTTCTGCCATCTGTCCACTTGGTACCACGGGAGGATCTCAACTCTACAACAGTCACACAGCCCGTGTGAGAAGGACTAAGACAGCACAGTTCTGCCAGGCCCTTGTGCTCTGCTCTCACTGTAAGGCATAGCAGTGAACACATGGTAGGAATTAACAAGTAAGGTTTTCTATAAACAAGGAAAAGCATGGCTTCTCCCACCTCAATAAAACACATGGTGGTTTAGCCTAGAGAACTGTCAGATCTGTTAAGTTTATAATATCTCAACTCATAAGTCAGTTAGCTAATTATAACTCCAAAATAATGAAATGTAACTATGAACAATTTTAAATAAAATCCTTTTTGTAAAATAGCTGTGCTTTACTGGTCTCAATGCAAAAGCCACTATGGTGGTCCTGGGCCTACAGGGTGTTGACTGGCTTTTCTGCTAGCTGCTGTGGAGGACAGGGTTTCTCTGAGCAACAGCCCTAGCTATCCTGAAACTTGCTCTGGTCTTAAACTCACAGAGGTCCGCCTGCCTCTGCCTCTCGAGTGCTGTGATAAAGGTGAGCACCACCGCCCTTCAGACTGTTAATTCCTTGTGTCTTTCATATCATGCATCTCGGTCCCATTTATTTCTCTGTCCCTTCATATCTGCCCTCTGCCCTTGCAACCCCAAAGATAAAATAAAATTTAAGAGAAAAAAGGAAGAAAAAGAAGGGGGGAAATCTCATAATGGAAGCTATAGTGTGACATAGTGAATCATGCATTAAGCCCCTTTGTCCATGTATCTTTACTTATAAGTGCTCTTTGCATTGGTCTGGTTCAAGGCCTTTTGGTTTCTGCTACACTATCAATGCTAGGCCCCCACTGGGTCTCCTCTTGGATAGTCTGTTGTTGCTCTGTGTCATGGAGACCCTGCAGCTTTGGATCTGCAGGACTGGCCCCTTCACATGCTCCAGAAGATCATAGATGGGGTGGATTTTGGGGTGGGTTAACTCATAACCCTGCTTCTGGGCCTGGGTGGTTGCAAGGTTCAACAGCCTGCCAGCTCTCCCCTATCCTCACTACCAGGGTAAGTTCTCCAGCATTGCTCCAACTTGCTCATCCCTTGTAGCGATGAGCAAGGGGCAGTACCATTTCTTCTGCTTTCATGCTTCAGGGCTGGCTCTCCCACACCTAGAGCATCAGGACCGGCTCTATTGTGTTGCCCAGGCAAGGTGCACGGGCCACTTTCCTCAGTGCTGTAGCTGGTGAGGGGCAGGGACAGCTTTCCTACCTGCTACAGGAGGCAAGAGGCAGAAGTGGGTGGGGAGCATCTCCCCTGCTACACCACAGTATGGCAGATGAGGGCCACAGCAGGGCCAGATATCCCTGCTCACATTCTTGGGGCTGGTTCCCCTGTACTCCTGCCAATAGAGTCAGCTCCACTGTGCTGCCCGGGTGAGGTGCAGGGTCCACTTTCCTGAGTGTTGCAGCTGTACTGGTGGCAGGGGCAGGGAGAAGGACATCTTTTCCTTGCCCTTTCTACCACATGGCATTTTGGGGTGTGGCCAGAAATCCCACTCTTACATCCTCAAGGCCAGCTCACCTGGCCCTCTGCCAACAGTGTTAGCTCTCCTATGCTGCCCAGGAAAGCAGGGCTCGCTTTCCTGAGTGTTTCAGCTTCTAAGGGGGCAGCAAAGAGAAAGGAGAGCCATCTCTTCACAGCACACACCACAGCATGACAGAGGAGTAGTGGGGACTGCTCTCCTACACCGGCAACTTTGGGGTTGCCTTACCCATACCTCCACCAACAGGGTCCCTGTCTAATAATTTCTTAACTCTAAATTTAATATATCTTATGCATGCCAAGAGCATTAAAAGCGTGGGTCTAGCCCCTCAGAGGACATTCAATCTCAAGCTTTAGTTTTCCTAGTCACGTGCACGTGTAACTTGGCTCCTGCAGAACCTAATCTATTTACTGTGCCTTGCAACAGAAGTGTGTCACTTAAGGTGTAAGTACACAGGTTCAAATGACCCTGCCCAAAGGCAGTTCCCTTGGTTCTTTCAAAATGGTCTCTTCTTTATTTCTGAAGAAATGTTTACTGCATCCTAGTAAAAAATTTTATTGTGTTTCAAAGATGTCTCCCAGATTTCATGTTCACAGTGGCCTTGTTACAAAGTTTAACATGTCTTGTTCCTTCATGTGGGTGTTTGGTGCTGAGGTCACAGAGTTTTCCACTTGACAGAGCACCCTGAAAGCAGAAGACTGGAACTTTAGAGCATGTCTCCTGGATGGTGGATTCTTCCCTTTCTGAAAGTAACTTTCTGAGTGACCACACATCTGACCCACCTGTGGGTAATTCACAGGTTCTGTGGGCCTCATTTGCTTCATCTGGAAAGTGGCAAAAATTAATTTAATACCCGGGGCCTCTCCTAGCAATGCTCACCTGAGATGAGATCTCTTCCTCCTCATCTGTCTCTGGAGCCTGCTCGAATAATGTTAGCAACTGTTGAACGCACCTACTCTGCACAGAGCTCCATCAGACCTCCCTTGACCAGGATGTGTGTGTGTGTGTGTGTGTGTGTGTGTGTGTGTGTGTGTGTGTGTGTGAATGTGAAGGGAACATCCAGGATTTCGATGCTAATTAATTTATTTAAAAGAGTGCCCTATCAGGTGCCCTGTTAAAGCAGTACCCATTTAAGGCCAGGGCATGTGCCATGCATGCCACAGTCCATTGGTGACCAGGCAGCACTAGCAATGCTCCAAGATTTTCCTGCCAGTTTTCCTTCCAATTTGATCAGCAAGCACACAAGAAAACCCTCTTTTTTATTGTCTCTTGATAAAAAGCTTTGAAAAACAATGGCTGTTCTAGTAGATGAAACCACAAATGAATGAATGAATGAACTGGAGTAATTCCAGCAATGCTGCACAGCCTGGGGGAGTCAGGGCTAGTTCTTTGAGGAAGACTGCTGGTGGGTTTTTGAACCCTTCACGAAAAGAAAATGAGGCTTGGCATTTAGCAGGTATACCATCTTCCTTTAAGCACAAATCTGGTCTTGTTTCTGTGTTGCAGTGTTGGATATCTTAGGGCATACTAGGTAATTCTACCACTGAACTTGACTGCTAGCCCTTGAGTAATATATCTACATGATGACAGTTCTTGGCCTTCATGAGTACAGTGTCACATAGAGGTCCAGGCAGATCAAATATGTTGGACAGTTGCTGCAATAGGGCAAATACTACATTTTTTTTAAACACGGCCAAAGATAGTGCTAGACTTACAACAGGACTTCAAAAACACATGCAAGAGACAAATATGAATGGAAAGTCATCGTGTGTTTATAGATCAAAAGGCTTACTACTGTTGAAAGCAGGAGGAGCACCACTTTAGGTGATCGATGGATTCAGCACATCCCTATCCAAAACCCTGGAAGTAAACAGAATTTACCTAATTTTATGTGGAATCCCAAAGGAATCCATAAAATAGTCTTAAAGAAATAGAGCAAAGTTGAAGGCCTCAAACATCCTGATTTTCAAACTTATTTCCATGACAAAGCAATAGAAACAGAGCGGCACCAGCAGAAAGACATGAACACGCATGGATGGAATAGAAAGCCTGGTGAATCCTCACAAATGGAGTCACTGATTTACATCAGGGTGCAAGGCCACTCGGGGAGAAAGATCAGCATTTCTAACAAATGGTGCTGGGATATCTATCCGCAAAAGAATGAGGTGGAACACTTACATTACACCAGATATAAAGTCAAAGTGGATCAAAGATCTGAACACAAGACCTCAAATTAAAAAAAAAAAAAAGCAAACTTTAAGTAATCAGGACAAGGAAGCTTCATAAAAAAATCTTAGCAATGATTTTGTAGATATGCCTTTAAGTGTCTTGACAACAAAAGTTAATACGTATTGTGAACTATGTCAGAACAGCCAATAGAATGAATCGAGCAACTCACAGAATGAAAAAATGTTGCTGGATATTTGGGCACTGTGTGAAGATGTATTGCAGTGATTGGTTTAGTAAAGAGTTGAATGACCAATAGGGAGGAAAGGAAAGAATAGGTAGGACTTCCAGGCACAGATAGAAACTCTGGGAAGAAGAGAGGCGGATTCTACAGAGACTCAGAGCAAGACAGACGTATAGAATGGAGAACATAGATTAATACAAACAGGTTAATTTAAGTTTTAAGAGCTAAATGAGAACAAGCTTAAGCTAAGGCTAAGCTTTCATAATTAATAAAGTCTCCAGGTCATTATTTGAGAGCTGGTGGGCCAAAGGAAGTCTGACTATAGAAGACAATCTTTGAAAATGATATCCTCACTACATTAAAGATCCCTACAATTTGAGGACAGCACAGAACAACCAAATTAAAATTAAGGCAAAGGCCTTAAATATGCATTTCTCTAAAGACATGCAGAAGTACAATGACAGGGAAACACGTGCAATATTGATACTCATTAGGGAAAACCAAATAATTTCCCTACTTATTACGGAAAATATTTTTTCTATAAACAGTGAGATGCCATTTTATATATGATAGGACAGCTACCATCAAAACAACAACCAGCAAGAGCTGGCAATGATATGGAAGAATGAGAACTTTTGTGTTGTGTTGTGTGGAATAGAAGTTGTACAATCACTATGTACAACAGTGTGGCGGTTCTTCAAGAAATGAAATATGTATATATATTTGTGTATACATATATGCAAACATACATATATATATATATATAATCTAGTAACTCCAGTTTTGCATTGATAACTTAAAGAATTAAAAACGTAGTCCAAAGGAGATATTTGAAACCATTATTTATAGTCATATAAATATTCATACTTATAACAGTTTTATTCAAATAGTCTGAGTATATATATACAATAGAACAAAAGCAGATTTAAAATGATAAAGATTCCAATACAGGTTACCAGAATGAATTTTGGGAAAGTTATATTAAATGGGATAAGCCAGTCACAAATGAACTCACACTCATGACTCCACTGGTATGATATTCCTAGAATACCCAGATTTATCGAAACAGACTAGAATGTGTGGGGGTTTTCAGAGGCTTGAGAGGAGAGGACAAGGAGTTAGGGTTTTATGGTTACATAGTTTCACTTCTGTAAGATGGGAAGAGCTCTGTGGAAAGATGGTACTGATGGCTGAAAAATAGTGATAATGTGCTTCAGGTCACTGACCTGTGCACTTAAAGTGAAAATTATGAATTTTATATTAGTACACTTTCTCCCATTAGTATTTAGCACAATGACAGTTATATCAAGGGAATTCAATAAACTAAATTTTAAAAAATCAAGTATAGAAAGGAACACTTGGATTCTGGCTGTTTAAAATTATTTCTTTTATTTTTAATCCTGTGTGTGTGTGCACAGGGGAAGGGGGTGAATGTGCCTATGAGTGTAGGCATCTGCAAAGACCAGAAGAGAGCAGCAACTCCCTTGGAGCTGTAGTTGCATGTGGTTGTGAGCTACCTGTTCTGGACGCTAGACATAGGTCCTCTGTAAGAGCAGTACATACTCTTAATTGCTGAGATATTTCTCTAGCCCCCTGACCTTTTTTCCCCCCTTAACTTTCTAAGGTTACTCATATGCATATATCCCCCCCCTTGTTATTGATTTTATTGAGGTATACATTTTTCTCTGCTCCCTGCCCTTCCTCTTCCCTCCCCTTTAACCCTCCTCCATGGTCCCCATGCTCCCAATTTACTCAGGAGATCTTGTCTTTTTCTACTCCCCATGTAGATTAGATCTATTTATGTCTCTCTTAGGGTCCTCACTGCTGTCTAGGTTTTCTGGGATTGTGAATCATAGGCTGGTTTTCTTTGCTTTATGTTTAAAAACCACTTATGATTGAGTACATATGATAATTGTCTTTCTGTGTCTGGGTTACTTTACTCAATATAATGTTTTCTAGATCCATCCATTTGCCAGCAGATTTCTCAGAAAATTAGAAAACAACCTTCCTCAAGACCCAGAAATACCATCTTTGGGTGTATACCCAAAGGATGCTCAATTGTACCACAAGGACATATGCTTAACTATGTTCATAGCAACATTGTTTCTCATAGCAAAAACCTGGAAACAACCTAAATGCCCCTTGACGGAAGAATGGATAAGGAAAATGTGGTATATTTACACAACAGAGTATTACACAGCAGAAAAAAATACCTCCCTTTTAACTAAAAAAGCAAAACAAACAAAAAAAAAACCCAGTCTTATTTATGTAAAATATTTACATTATTTTTGACATAAGTTGAAATGATATTAATTATATTTAAAAAATTTCATTTTGTATATGGCATTTTGCCTGCATGTATGTCTATATACCCACTTGTAAGCCTGGCGCCCATAGACATGAGAAGATGGGAGCAGATTACCTGAGATTAGAGTGACACACAGTTGTCTGCTACCATGTGGGAGTGCTGCGAACTGAACCCAGGATATTTTGGAAGAGCAGTCAGTGCTCTCCACCACTAAGCCATCTTTTCAGCTCTGAAATCCTATAATATTATTTTTGTGTGTGTAAAACAAGAAAGAGGAGCATTATGATCTCTGTATACACTCCCAGATAGAACAAGCCAGTTTTTGATATATCCATGGTTTATCATGTATATTAATGATAATGTTTTCAGAGGCAGGGTCACATATTCATGCCGTGTTCATTGCACTCTCATATTATAGATAGGAAAACTAAGAGACAGAGGTTACTTGACCAAAGTTGCATAGATGGTAGGTAGTGGGGAAGTCTGGACCCAGGTCACTTTTAGCACAATGTCTGCCAATATACTGTACATTGAATCTCACCTTTTTATAATTGTGGCAGTTACTGTAATTAATCAAATTATTCTCAAGACTATTTGACTACTTTTAGGTGAGGTTAAATAAAATCTTCTGTAGCAGAGAATACATATCTGGAAGTTTGTGGTTTCATGCCATTGTTGCTTCACGTCTCTAGCAACTTAGTTTTGCTCTTGAGCCTTGGCTTTGGAGGTAAGTGCCAAGACAAAAAATAACATTTCAATAGCAAAATAACTTTACAAGTGCACAATTCAGAAGAGCTGTGGGTGCTAGAATTAGTTATTATCTCAGGTGCTAAATTATACCTTAACTCTTTCTTCACCTAATTAATTCCTTATAAAAATGTTTAAAGTATCACTATTTTCTTTTACTTTATTCCCCATTCATATTTAATACCACAAATCACAAACTCGGGCTCAAAAGGATGCCACTTGCAAACAGTGAGTCATTGCAGGTGCCAAGGAAGGGACGATTTTACCTTTGGAAGTGCAAGTTCACTCTTCCAGATCTAGGTTGGGTTCCTGGATGCACACTGGATAAATGAGATCATATGAGCAAGAGGACTGGATGTGCACCATGCACACTGCTGGAGAAGGGCTGCAAAGGCCCTCATGGAAGCCATCTTTACAGTGACTTACTTCTAGGAGCCACAAGGAGAGAGTGAGTGTGACTTCCCACTGTCTCATGCTAGCAGCCTCTGTGTGTGTGTGTGTGTAGGAGTGGGATAGCAAGCACAGGTGCAGCATTTCCCATAGCCCCAGCCCCCCTCCTGCTGCAGAGGGGACCCTCAGTGAGGTGATTCCTAAGAAGGGTTGCTTCCAACAGGATGGATGACAGTTACCCGGGAGTCTGGTTCTTCTGAGTGATTCATGGCGTCTGACTAGGAAGCACTCATAGAGATCTTTGAAGCCCCTGGATTTCTGATGAGCATGAAGCCCAGCATACTGGGTCTCAACGGTATAGCTTCATGGATGTTTCCCAGCACTGGAAGCGAGAAGGATATAGTGCAGGGGTGTGTGTGTGTGTGTGTGTGTGTGTGTGTGTGTGTGTGTGCTCGCACGCAGACAGCCTATTAGTTTCAGCACTGAGTGTGGGGCTTATACACTTAGGCAGGTGCTGAAATGAGAAGTTGAGCTGTGGACAAGTATGGCGGGTAGACTCTGCATGACAGTTACCTCAGGGATCATAAAAACCAGATGAGCTAGTAGATAACTGCTATATAGCAACTTACGCCACAATAAAGATGTCAGACTTCTCTATTATTTTATAACATTGACTAGCTTAGGAATGCTTTCAAGCAGGACACTGATACCCTCCGCTGTTAAAAACAGACCTAGGCATTTATTAACTGGTATTCACACGGCTTTTTCACTGCCCAGGTTTGTGAAGCGAGACCAGATTTCCTGTCCTCAGAATTCCTTCAGCACATGGTGGAGGGAGGCGGGGCATTTCCATCCCAAATGACAGCCAGGGCAGGCTGCACTCACGCATTCCTACCCCTCCCTCTGTCTTTCTCCTGGGAGAGTTAAGAAAAATTCTTGTCCATTAATTTTATTCATTATGTCTAAAGAAAAAAAATCCCTGTAACAAAAGGAATTCTAGACCCTTCCCCCAATCACTAACACCTTCCCTCATTTTTCAGTTAGTGGTGAATCCTGGGGACAGCAGACTTCAAAAGACTCTGTCTCTCCTCAGCCCTGCCTCACCCTTGCTGGGGCCAGCAATTTTAGAGCATTCTCATGGAATGATTCAGGGTGGGGACTTTGAGGAGTGTGTGTGTGTGTGTGTGGATGAATTTCAGAATGATTATCTAGAAAACGTGCCCCTGAATGCTAAAAGAAAAGACTCTGGGGGTTACTGCCTCTCTTCCGTTTGTATAGTCCACCATGAACTAACTTTGTACAGACTATGTTCTTTCAGGATGAAAGTGCATACGGTGCTATTTCCATGTAGGGGTTTGAGTAAAATACAGATTTTTATCTGGCAGTTGCTTCTTTAATGACACTGTTTCTAAGCTGAAACTGCCATTTGTCAAGTCACATATCACTGAAGCTCAGAGTCCCACCAACTACTGGCCACTGAGCCCTGCCTCTGCCCAGCAGAGGCCAGACACACAGGTGCCTGCACATAGGGGAGACAGGGCATGTGCATCATAGGACAGGTGGATGGCAATCTAACACTTCACCTGTTCATGTTATAATACTCATCCAACATGACAACAACTGAGCATGAATAACAAAACAGCAACTTCTTTAAAAAAATTTTAAGGGTTGGGGATATACTAGAGTGGTTGAATATGCTTTTGGCACGAATGAAGCTAGGTTCAACTCCTATCACCACATACAAACACAAAGGCAAAACACAAATGCTTGAATTTATGTAGCTCAGCTTTCCTCTCAGATATGAGGCACTGAGGCACCAGGCTTAGAGCATCTTGAGGTATGATCTTCTGCTTGCACAAGTTGTCACTAACTGAGCTATTGGTTAAAAATACCCAAGGAAAAGGAAGATACAGGTTTGCTTAGAGAACAGGTCCCCAGGCAGAGGCAATGGGCTAGCTTTGGGTAGGTAAATGCAGACAGTACATGCAGGTATGTTTTAGTTTAATAGAAAACCCAAACAACTTCTAAAAACATCCTTCTGAGGGTGTGAAGGGCCACCTGGTGAGCTAATAAGGAGCTCCTCACTCCTAAGGCGCATATCTGACCCTGGTTGCAGAGATGTGTGAGCATCCTGTGTCAGAGGAGGAGGCTGGAAATGCTCTCAGCTCAGTTGGAATACAAAAGTCCTTCAGTGGGGAACCTTAGTATTTTCTGCTTTCTCCCCAATTTCACTGTTGCCTGTTTTATATATCATAGAGTTCATAATTCAATCATGCAATTTGATGTTCTTTAGTAACTTTTTTGCAACTATATTTGTAAATTAATTTTAGGATATTTATCCTAGTGGGATTATTAGCAAGTTAATTTTAGAGCATCCACCCCAATAAGATTCTTGAGCAAAGTTTTCTTTTTAACTAAAATGTATTTCTTGGGCCAAGGCTTTCTTGTGAGGAGTCAAAACCTGAGCATCACAACTTTGACGTTCCTTTCCACTGCAGCCAGGCTTTGAACATGAATCACACGTTTAACTAGATGTACAGCTACATGTTGTACCCATGAACTATATTCAGTGTTCCTGCCGAGGCAGAGTAGGGGGCAACAGGTGGCTACAGAGCAAGAAAAGTGGTAAGCTGAAGCCAAGGGGTGGTCAAAGGGGAAGTGCTACTAGTGGCAACGCGAGTAGTTTCCTCCCTTTCTGATCCACTCCAATCCCACAAAGGTTCTAGTCACAACAATGGATGTAAGGTAGTACATATATCTCATTCCATCACTTATTACAATAAACTTCAGGTTACCTTAAAAAAAAGTTAAAAAACTTTAGCTTCCAGCAAAAAATCATTAATTATTATATAACCTACATTTTCAGTTTAAAATATAACACACATTTAAATTCAGTTTATTTTCTTAACAAGCCATCCAGAAAAGGGAGTCTTAAATTGGGTACTCTGTAGTGTGGTGCCCTGCGAGAAGTCTTTCTGCACCGTGTGAACTAATCTGGAGTGAATTAGCTGCAAACTCCACATGAGTGTCACGTTACTACTCATTCTCAAAGCAGGTGCCTAAGCACCTTGAAGAAAATGATGATTTCACTTGTTCATGCCTGAGCCCTAGCTTCCCTGCTGCAGACTGCTGGGAAAAGCAAACCTCTGCTAATCACCTCTGGATAATAAGCACAGAGTAGGTTTCAAAAAGCCACCTAACCATGTGCTGATTACACCCCAAGAGGTCCTAATGGGCTAGAAAGCCCTTTAAGGTAAAACTAGGACTGCAGCTCCTACAGCAGTCTTACAATCCTAAAGTTTTAATTCTTTTTTATTATTTATTTCAAAATTGTGTGTGTGTGTGTAGATAAGAAGATAACATTATGAAGTTGGTTTTCTTTTTCTGGATTCTGGAGCAAGGAACTTTACCTACGGAACCATCCTGGATGCTTCACTGATAACATCATTAGGTTTTGCCTGTATGTATTCTGTGTGAGGGTGTCAGATCCCCTGGGACTGGAGTTACAGACAGTTATGTGCTATCGTGTGGGTGCTGGGAATTGAACCCGGGTCCTCTGGAAGAGCAGTCAGTGCTCTCAACTGCTGAGTACATTGTTAGGTTTAAATCATCAAACATCTGAGAACAACTAAAGGACCAAGAAAAACTGAGGAGGCATTTTAGCTTTATAAATCTGGAAAACTCAGGAGGTTCTGCATCTCTAAAGCCCTTTACAAACATTAACATACACAACATCCCTAATCCTGCAGAATAGAAATGAAAACTCATGTCACCAAGAAGAGTGTCTGAGGGCCATGTCTTTGGTTAGAGTCCTAAGACAAAGTGTGATCAAATGTGCCAATGATGGGCACGGTTTCATTTTGATCACTTCCTAGACCACATGACTAATAGCTCAAACTCTAAAAACATTTGGGAATGGTTATTTTTTATTTTGATCATCAACTATCTAGTACCTGAATCCAAACCACTTACTTGGTTTGTGAAATATGGGCAGTATGACATTACAGAGGATGTTGCTGTACACCTAAAATTCAAACCAAATCCTGCTCCAAAGTCTTTTTTAAGACAGATGTGGCCACACAGGAGGAGTGGTCAAGAATATTCACATTCAGCACCTGGAATCTCTCAGAGAGCTGCCCAGAAGACAAGCACATTAGGGACTTCCATTCTTTGCAGCAGATTTCATGTATTTGTATATAAATCAGTATTGGTCACACCATATGGCCTCTATTTTCCCCCACTGTGACCTTGAGATATGGCCTGAGGAGACCACAAGTCCCAGCAAGCAGTTTTCAGTCTCTATCTGAGTAGCACCACGTAAAAGATGAAAGCAATTACAGCGAGCGCCATTTACAGCCAATGCCTCTATGCAGTCCTCCTGGCTTCTGGAAAATTGCTAGCAAGCTCCACAACTGGCTCAGAATTTGGGCACAGGCTGAACAACATCTTTTTCAAATTATAAATCCATTTAGAATCAATTCTCAGGGGTAATGCTGTAGAGCACTGCATGGACTGCACAGCAGGTGCTATTAGATCCTGGTTGTAATCAGTGAGTGATGGTCCAGGAACCTGGGAAGGCTCTAATCATAAGCAAGGACTATCATCAGAATACTTAAACACTTAGGCAGCTCTGCATCTTCAAAGCCCTTTACAAACATTAATTAATTAATATACACTACACCCCTGTGATGTCGTTAAGTATTATTATCTCTATTTGACATATAAGGAAGCAGACAGGTTAAGTGGCTTGCTTGAGGCCACACAACAAACCCAGAGTGGGTCTCGGAATGTAAATTAGAAGCACCTGATCCACTGCACACTGAGCTGTGTGATGGTGGGGTCAGCAGGCTCACTTGTTCAGCTGCCCAGAACAGGTGAGCCTGTGGCCACAGGCAAGATACTCACTGGCATGCTATGGGAGGGGGCAAGTCCTCAGGTGCTGGCAATCCTTGTCCCGCTCCACCCCAGCCTTATTTCAACCTGGAAGAATTGTCATGAGGATCGTGACAGAGAGCACCTGTGTCAGCAAACTACCTCTACGTCCAAGCAATAGACTGTTTGTACTCCAGCATTCCTACTGAAAATTCAAAGTCATATGCTAGCAGTATTTGGAAATGGGACCTTTTGGAGGTAACTGGGTAAGGCAGAGTAATCATAAGCAGGTTACTCGAATCATAGATGAATGTACTGGTCAGTAGTTTAGGAAGTGGCTGTTACAAGAATGACCTTGCTAAGGACACTTGCTATCTCAGAAAATGTAGAGCTTCCCCAACAAGAAGAAAGGGAAGGCTCAGGCAGATTCAGCAGCTGGATTACCAGATGTTAGGGCTAAAGAGTGTATGAGTAAGGAAGGAGAAAATAGAGAAAAAGAGGAAACATGGGCCAGAGAAGTTCATTATCTGAGAGTCATCAAAAGTAAAGCAAACCACAACAAAACTACCCAAAACCCACACTGAGGAACTAAAGGCATTGCTGAGAGGTGGCACTGGCAGGAGTGTGAGCTGGGCAGAAAGACTTGCCCTGGAAGTGTTGGGGGACTTGGTGCTGGGTGACTGGAAGGGACTTGGGATAGCAAGGAGAGGGAAAGGACGGAAGTAGCACCTCTGGTACCTTCTGTGTAGCAGGCAATTGACAATTGCTCTACCAAGTGAATATCAACACAGACTTCTCATGGACTTGAGAAACAATAGTGGCCTGTGCTCACAGAGCATTAGAATCAAGTCTAGGTGTCCTGGCTCAGGTCCTTGGAGACCTGTAGGGGAGAGCTGGGAGGTGTGGACTTGGGAGCAGCCATAAGAATGGTGGCAAATATGGCTGTGGATGACTGGAACCTGGCATTCAGGTGTTAAAGCTCACTCTAAAATCAGCACTGTTGGTCTGAGGCCAGTGGAGTAGGGCAGGTCTGTGGGAGGGATGGAGGTGTCTGTGTCGCTAGTTTTCTGGCACATTCATTCATTCTTTTTTTTTTTTTTTTAATTTTCGAGACAGGGTTTCTCCGTAGCATTTTGGTTCCTGTCCTGGAACTAGCTCTTGTAGACCAGGCTGGCCTCGAACTCACAGAAATCCGCCTGCCTCTGTCTCCCGAGTGCTGGGATTAAAGATGTGTGCCACCACCGCCCGGCTTGGCACATTCATTCTTAAGACTAATCTAATGCTCTCAGTATAACTCAATGAAAGAGTCCAGGAGTAGTGATATGGATGATGACGTCACAACAACTGGCTTAAGTTACTATATTCAGACTGTCCCGACTAAGAAAAACGTCTAGGCTTTTTATTCCAGTGTTTCCCGCGTTGGCTACGGGAAGTGGGGGGCAGGCGGCATAGGACTTGTTATGACGGCCTAACATGAACTCTGGCCAGGTGCTGAGGGCCACTGGCTGCTCTGGAGAGAGAGGTTTGTGGAATTAATGAATGGGTAAAGATTCAGATGCAAAGCTTATATAAATCCCCCAAAGAAACTGTCAGAAGGTACTGGTTTCTATTTCTTTTAATAAATTCTTCCTGTTTCCTTTTTCCTGGATATTGTAAGAAAAATTTAATGCTCCTTTCAAAACTGGTCTTTCTCTGATGTCCTTTAGGGAGATGTCAAACCTAAAGAATCTGTGGCTCATAGGATTTACTGCTCAAAGCTGGGCATAGTGACATATGCTTTTGATTGTAGTGGAGGCAGGTGGATATCTGAGTTCAAGGCCAGCCTGGTCTACAGATCAAGTTGCAAGACAGCCAGGGATATTTAGAGACAATAAGGAAGAATTTCTTGCTTGGTCAGAACTCTTGTGACCAGGCTGAAGCTCAGCCAAGCACCTCACAGTTTTTCTATAGTATATACTGGGAAAGGAAGGGAGAGAATTTCAACTCCAGCCACTTTGCAATCTTTGCTGGCTTCTGGGAAGCACTCCTATAGTTGGAGCACTAGGAAGAAGGGTGAGGGTGTTGGCTCCAGAGGTAGTTGCTGCCTTCAGAGTTTAGCACAAAAGCACACCTGCACTGCCTCCTGTTCTGACACACTCAAGGGAAATTTCCCAAAGAGCCTATCTCTTCTAGGACAGCACTGCAAAGCGAGCTCCTCTCTCATCCCTACAGCAACCTTGGGGCCCAAGGTATTTTACCTGAGTGGTCTATGGTTCTTCTCTTTTTTCCCCCTACTTCCTTGTTTATGTCCTGCCAAGTACACTGGCCCAGCTGCAGTTTCCTTTACTTAAGAGAAAAGTACACACTTGCCCCAGGGCCTTTGCACTGTCCTCTTTGGAACATCCCTCGCCTGGAGAGGGAAGTGGCTTGTTTTTTCACTTCCTTCATAGATCTACTGCATCATCTCACTCTTAGAGAGGCCTTCTTTCATCACCATTTACTCCAGTTCATTGTTCTTTACAGAACATATCTCAACTAGATATGTTACTTATGTACTTATGGTATCTTCTGTCCCTTCAGGCTACAAGCATCGAAAAGGTGAGGGACTTTGCAAGCCTCAGTTTGAAGCAGTCATAACACATAGTAAGCAGACAAACTTGGCAGATAAATGCTTGTATCTAACCAACGAAGAGACAGCATATACTATCTATTATAGTTTTTTAACATTAATTTATGGTAAAGTTGCTTGTAATAAGAAAAAAGGTGAGGCAAGAATGATAAATTTTACCATCTGTTTGTCTGTCTATCTGTCTGTCTGCCTGCCTATCTACCTACCTATCTACCTACCTACCTACCTTTGTATCTACCTATCATGAAAGCAGTTATTTGTGTGTTTTTTGGGGGGTGGCTAGGGAAGAAATGAGTGAGAGGGAAGAGAATGGAAAGGGAGAGGGAAAGGTATTGGGGAGGGGGGAATATGAACAAAGCACAATTACATGTGTGAAAATGTCATAAGGGAACCATTATTTTGTATACCAATTAAAAAAAGTACTGAAAAAGAAAAGAAAGTAACCCAGTTAATTTTACATGGGTGATTTATAAGATTAATTCTGAAATGTTATTTATTCTTTTTCCCCAAACCTGCTTAAAGGATCTTCAGAACTTTTTACAGTATAAAAATCTACTCAGTGTCCTCAGCTGCCCCAGGAACTAACTGGGGACATCGCCCTGGGCACCTGGGAGCACCAAATCTCTTGCCAACCCTAAGATGGCTCCCTTAATTAAGATGTGTGCTTCCCTGCTCCCCTATCCGACCTTCCTTTATCCCAAACATCCCGTTTCCCAAGTTCCCCCCAACCTCCCCTTCTCA